>NW_027558800.1:0-14943 GCF_052425735.1 Oculina patagonica | reverse complement strand
GACATTATCTTTGTCTTACATATCAGCCTCTGGCGTAATGCTAAAAAAAAGGAAATTCCCTTACTAAGCTTTTACTTAAAACCCATAAAGACAAAGTATATGACCATTACGGTGAAAAAAAAAAAAGAAAACATTGAAAACAATATCTGGTTTATGCCAAGTCACAACTCGCCCCACACAAATGAAGAAGGTCAAGCAAAAATCCTGAAATTTTATCCTCCTTACCTACTTCCGAAGAAATGTTACTAAATTAATTTTATGTATATTCAGAATATAATTGTGCATAATATATATCGTAAGGTATGTAATTTGACATTAGTGATGTGTCATTGTCCGGCCTCAAGAGTCCTCATGGGCTCGATGAGGATAAGTGTAAGTGTAAGTGATGTGTCATTGTATACAAATGTGTACATAGAGTAGCAAGTATTATAAATGTGTTATGCATTAAATATATAGCCGCAATTACATGTATTGTAATCCAGGTCCCCTTGCTGCAAATGCAAGTTCATATAAATAGACTATTGAATGAAATAAATGAATAAAATCTAAAAAAATAACAATAAGAAAATTAAAATAAGTTTCAAAAGAAACCCTTTGTAGTGACATATGCTTACACAACCGGGCTCAATGTAAGTAGTTTAATTGATTTTTTTTTAATTATTTAATGTGTTATCAAACGACAAAATGCTTGTAGAATTGATTTTTTATTCGCCTTGTCTGTATAAAGATTATCTTTGCATTTATTTGTCTGGCTTAAACATTTATTTATATCTTTGCTTTAAAACTGAAATAAATAGGTAATCGTAAAATAAGAATTTTAACCGGCAAAGCGCACATGAATGTAGAGTCAAAGCTCTCCTTGCGAGACCAGCTCCCTGGGAGGACTCGCATATGAAAGGCGGGGATGCTTTTCGTTAGGGGTGTAAATTTCGGATTTTTGGTCTCGCTTAGGGTTTTCCGGCAGTATTTTAACAATATAGGTTTAGCCTAGGGCTGCTCACGACGAATTATACAAATAAAAATTACATTCGGCTTATTTTTTTGGTATCATATAGGGTCAAGAAAAGCTTGAGTCACTTTCAGATTGGTCCTTACTTAGGGATTTAGGGGTTCTCTTCAAAATTTCCCACGAGCATCTCCGCTTCTTTCATATAGGAGACCCCCTATTCCGGAGACAAGCTCTAGTAACGACACCCATCGTGAAACCCCGTTTGAATGGTTACTCACACCTTGAGGTTAAAATAAAGCTCTCGAAAGCTATACCTCTCCCGTGAGCGACGTCTACCATTACCGAGTAGTCATCAGTTTTTTGAAGCTTTTGCAAGCAATTCATTCACACGTTAATCGAACCCAATCAAACACCAATCTTTCTATTGAATTCGGTTATCGAACATAATCAAACTCACAATAAAATTTGGTCAATCGATCAAAATCAAAAGTTCGATTACCGAACAGTCGACAGTACGAAGTCAATCGAACTTTCGAACTTCTGTCTGTTTGTTGCGGACATTTTGTACGCTGCATGCTCCCTCTGATTAGCCCTGCGTGTTTTACTTATCTTGCATGAGACGGATTTCGAACACAATCAAATCGACTGAGCTCGGTTGGGTTTGATTGGTTCGATTGGTTCGACAACCGAACTCACAGCAAAGAAGATGTTTGAATCGATGATTGTTGTTCGATAAGGTTTGATTGATTTTTGGGTTGATTTTGTTCGATTGGATACCCCGGGTATTAGTCAACGCTTACGCTACTTGAAAAGATTTACCACAATAAAACAACGTCCTTATTACATTCGATGATAAAGGTCTTGAGTTGGAGACATTACGGCCAGAGAAATAGTGTTATCGTGAGATAAAGACGACTAAGGTATAAAGCTTTATGTTAATTATAAAAGCACTGGAAGGCGACTAGTTTCTGTTGTTTCAGTATGTGGTCGAAACGACCAGCTCTAGTCAACTATACGAACTTTTTTTATTTCCATAGCGGTTGCTTTGGAGAGCTTCGGCCGTGTTTCCTTATGTCCTACGGTCACCCACCTGCTAGCCTTGAAAGATGCTCACACAAACAAAGAATGTCACGCAATCGGACCGTTGACAAAATTATGTTGTGTTCATTTTTTTAGTAATTCATAAGAATCGATTTATTAATATTCCTTCCCTCTTCATTTGCAATTCAATTGTATTTGCAATGCGTCCGGTTTCACTTAATTTATGAACATTGCTTTTTCCTTGATTGAAAATGCAGTGAGGCAGATAATCCATCCAGTCGAAAGTATCATGCCGTGACCTGCAAATAAAAAAATGATGTAATACTGAAATTAACCAATCAAAATTCGGATTACTATCTCGGGGAATCCCCGCGTGTCCATGTTTCAATTCTAGGAAATCTACTGGCATAAGCATTTTCAGGGCACTTTTAAACGCTGTTGAAGCATTTTCGACATTTAAATCGTCAACTGATTTCGGTGGTGCGTTGTGAATTCGAAGAAGCAAAATTGTCTTGTGTTGAAGTGAATATTTGCATGTATAGAATATTTTATGTTATCAGTCGCTTACTGATACCGGAAGTAACAAACTGTTCTTGTTAATATTTCTCGTACAAAGATATCGATTTGGCAGAGCTTGTAATTATAAAAGGACCACTGAGTGCCTATAGCAATGGATTTATTGGGAACACGAGTTGTTCGTGGACGAGATTGGAAATGGAAGAACCAGGATGGAGGCGAAGGATGTGTAGGAACAGTGGTTCAAATCGGTCAAGACAAGAAGTCACCTTTCACCGAACAGCTTGTATGGGTTCAGTGGGATTGCGGAACTAAGGCGAATTACAGAGCTGGAGTCGATGGAAAACACGATCTTCGTGTGTTTGATAGTACAGATCAAGGTGAATTCTATTTTTTTATTTAATACATGTGGCTGTCTTATTCAAAACTCGTCGCTTGAAAGCTAGAAGTAAAATATGCTAAAACCCAAAACAAAACAAAACGAAATCCCCGAATAAAAACGAAACGGTTAGCTTTTACTCCGGTTTGATTTAATTTCGATTAGCTTTTCTTTGTTAGGTTTCGTTTCGTTTCGGTGGTTTCGTTAAATCTGCGTTCGTAGAGTTTGTAGTTATAGCCAAATAAAATGCACTGCAAGCATATATTACAGTGCAGACAAAATACTGAAAATTATTGATTATTTATGAGATATCTGCCGATCGATGTCTTATTTTAATGGTGGTGTAATCAACCAGGATACTTTCGAACAGCTTGCTTTATCACTGTTTTATCGGCACAATTATAGACTAAATATGTTAATACAAGCCATCGACAAAAACATATATGCGTACAGTCGAAGCTCTCATAAGCGAACACCCTCGGGACGCGAAAAAAGCTGGCCACTTACGAGAATGGTTCTTGTAAGCGGCCACTAGAGGTGTAGGGGATAGATGGCCGCGTACGGGAGCTTGCCCAGCTAACATAATGGTAATATGCATGTTACGGTGGTGTTTCGAAATGTAACCGGACGTCTGATGACGACAAAACAAGCACTAAAATATGGTACTGTAATTACAGTAAAATCATTGTGACGAACGGCGATGTGAAGTTGTACAGAGGTTTTTTATATGATTTTCTTTGCGGTGTCCGCTTACGAGAGCTTAAAAACAAACAAAAAGTCTAAGTCGTTATCTCGGAAAGTTTCCGCGGCCGCTTACGGGAAAGTCCGCTTACGAGAATGTAAAAATACAGAGTTTGTATGGGAGTAAAACCGGGGTTTCTAACAAGGTGGCCGTAAGTAGAGCTGCCCGCTTACGAGAGTGTCCGTTAAGAGAGCTTCGACTGTATGCGTAACAAGTTCTGTAATTTGAATAATATCCCGCTTTACATTCGACACTATTTGAAAATTATTTGTGACTGCATGTATATGTCGTGCCAAAGGAGGCAAATTTTGTCCGTCATATATTCTTACGCTTCTTCCGCGTAGTGTAGTTTATGCTGCCGTGTACTTACCCACTTTATCCCGTTCATGCGTGTTCGCACGTTTAGAACCGTACAAAAATACAGAAAGCCGAATTTATTTTCAGTTTAATAACGCGAACAATTTTTATGTGGCAATTTTTATGTGACAAATTTTATTTGCTCGTGCATGTAGATCCGAAAAATTGGTCAATTTTTTGTGGCAATTTTGTGTGACAAAAAGGTCGTCACGTACGGGGCACTGTGCGTGTATTTCTATGCGTATCTCTGCCATCCAAGGTCATTGCTGGCGCACTTAACTTTGGACTGCAGACAAATAATTGTTGTGCCGTCTCCATGAACAAATATATTTGTCACATAAAAATTTACACAAAAATTTCCCTTGTAAACCCGCCTTAACACGCGCTTATGCATACAACCTGCTACTGGTAACGCTGTAACAAGCACTGAAGAAACATTTTAGACCTCGATTTAAAAAATCTATGCATTATGGAAAACATTCTTTACGATATTTCGGGCCTTATCTATGAAACAAACTAGACTACAGTGATAGAGAAAAACCTAATGTCGCGAGTTTTAAAAACAGTATTGGGAGAAAAGACCTCACACGTCTTATACAAACTGAGTGTAAATGTGACATATGCAGCTAGCCGATATACATTTTTAAATTTTAAATTTTTAATCCTTAACTGCAATTTTTATCTTTCACCTACTTTTATTATAAAATTTTATATTCTATTGTCATTTATTTTTTATTCATTTATTTATCTATTTATCTATGTAGTACGGTTCTTTTTTTCTTTTTCTTAGAATTTAAGTGTAAATATTTTAACTTAAAATAGCTTAGATATATAATAATGTAAATAGTGTCCACAATTAGTTTTTTTAAGCTAAATACCTCAGACACTGTAATAAAGTATTTCATTTCATTGCATTCATTCATTTCATTTCATTTCAATTCAAGTATTTCACTGTGACACGGTGTCATTAAAACTGCAGGCCCCGCTCCTATAAAAAAATAACCAGATATAACAAGCCTTTTTGAATCTGATTAATAATATAGCATTGACGTCTAAAGTGCTTTGCCTGTCCTTTCCAGGGGTGAGGCATGTGCATATTCGTTGTGATGGATGTGATCAAGATCCTCTCGTGGGTTTCCGCTGGCACTGCTTAAACTGTCCAAATTATGATCTCTGTACCATGTGTTACATGGCAGATGTCCATGATATGGATCATGCTTTTGAACGTATCGACAAGAGTCGCGGGAAAGGGTAAGTTTTTAAGATAATAAAATTATTTGCCTTTACTGTGCATTACTCGTTAATAACCCTTGCCATGTCCACTAGGGGTATTTACTACCTAGACTTATTCAGTAGACTCCACGAAGGTAATCTGTCTTTATTCTCTCTCTTGCATTCGCGTAACAAGAGCCGTGCAAAAGCTACTCTCTACTCGAAAGGAAAATCTTTGTATTTTTATACTAAAAATGGTAAATTCTAATACAATGTTAAATCAAACATGAAGTCAACCAGCGTCCCTTAAAGACGCAACAACACTTAATTTATGAGTTTCCCATGACAGTGACAATGTCAACGTTTTCGAAAAGCCCTTCTTTAAAATTGTCCTTTAATAAAATAAAACTTTAGTTGTAATACCACAGATGTTTTATTTGACTCCTTTGGTAAACAAAACATGTACTTATAAGTAAAGAGGGATTGTCGCTGTGTAATATGACAACAAAACATATAATTTATAAATATAACTCCTACTGATATTGTTGTTTTTGTCTTTGTTGGCAAAAAACTTGTTGATGTTGGTAAACGCAATTTCAGTTGTACATGTGCGATTGTCTTCATTTGCGATATAACTATGCTTGGGGTAAATATTATAGCGTTGCTGTTGGAACAAGACAAGGGTCCATTAAACTTGAAGCGCGTGGAATGTTCAAGGGAGCCAAGGTGGTCAGAGGACCAGATTGGGAGTGGAAAGCAACGGATGAAGGCCCTGAAATGGAAGGCGAGGTTACTGAGATCACAGGCTGGAGTGACGATTCCAAGAATGATGCTGTTCGCGTGACATGGAAGAAAGGACCAAAAGGGAATCTTTATAGACTTGGAACAAATGGAAAAGTACGCTTTTCTTTTCAGTTAATTTTGCTTAATTACATTTCCTTTCCGATGTCACTGAAACTACAAAAATGCAATTAACTAGCTAATGATAACGAAAAATTGTTTATTATATGAACCATTAAAGAGGTTTAACACTGGAAACAACAAGAGGTTTAAGTAAAGTAGAGCAAAAAGATCGTACTTAACTTCGGAAAAAAATACAGATACAGTTGAGATACAGTTCAATTTGCCGGATTTCTGTTCAGAGTAAAGCGGTCTCCTTTTCAAGTAGTAAGTGCCTTAACCCTAAACGTTTGCCTACCAAGACCCTTTTTGTTTAGATCGTTTCTGCAGCAGTAAAGGCAAAACTTGTTAGCCAAGATTACTACGTATTCGTTACTAAATCACCATTCCTCCAACAAGGTTGATCTCAAGTGTATCGAGCCTGCAGTCGGGGGATTTTACTACAGAGATCACCTATCCCCTCTGAAAGTGGAGTTTAAAAAGTCTCAAAGTGGGTTCACAACTGGTGACAAAGTATGTGTGCAGCAGCTGACAAAAGAAAAGCTCCAGGAGCTATCCGCTGGTCATGGAGGGTGGAACGCAGACATGGAGAAGGTCCGTTTGCTCGTTGTTGTTGTTATTGTCGTTGTTGTTGTTGTCAATTAGGCAAAAAAGGAAAAAAAAAAAAAAGGAAAAGAGAACATTTACAACATGAAAAGGTGAAGGCAAAACAAGGCTTATTTTAAAGCAGACACTCTCTTATGGTTAGCCTATAAGTCTGTTGCGGAAATCATCTTTTGAGGCTGGATATCTCCTGCAAATCTGACTGAGATAAATTAATTCATGACAAATGAAAGCATTTAAGAAGTATGAAGAATAATTTATGGTGATGTAAGCAGCCGCAAGGAATTCCACGGATCAATATCAGTGCTTATTCTTGAAGCCTTGCTTTGGACTATGTGAGAAATTGATTTGTATTGGGGAGGAACTGGTTTCTTTCAACAGCATTCTCTTCCTGTATAAGTAACGATGTCGTGATCTGATGCAAATTCAATGTATTTAAATGTGAGCCGAAGCAAGAAATTTAGAGTCTGTGAGATTGGTACTGCGGTGGTCCGAAAGTGGCATAAAAGAAAAATATACTTATGATCCGTAGTTAGAACTTTGGATCCGTTGCTAGAGCTCACACCTAAAGACAACTTAACAGTTCAGTTTAGTTAAAGAAGCCTTTGTATTTCATTTCTTATGTATACAGTTTATTGGGAAAGTTGGTGTCGTACAAGATTTCACTGCAAATGGTGATGTCATTGTGGAATACCCCGACAGAAGATGGCGTTACAATCCAGCGGTGTTAACAAAGGTTGAGTAAACCTTTGCACGTAGTTGTCGATAGTTGAAACATTTCAATTGTTATATTCTTATTATTAGCTTTTCCAAACACAGCCCATTTAATTTGTTGGAAAGCAACAAAGGCTTTTTTTTCCCGCTAATTTTTAATTACAGTTTCATAGTGTACAAAGTTTGAAAATGTTGGACGAAAATTGACAAAAGAATGGTTATTGATATAACATATTAATGTGGAGTCGATGCAAGTCTTTAGGTTAAGCCAAGAATAGTGAAGAGAAATGCACAAGTAGCAATACATTTTACGATTTTTACGGATTAAAAGATAATAGCTGGTAATCATTGCACAGATGTTAGAAAAAATAATTTAATTCTGTTTCTATTTAACACAGATGCAAGAATTTAAGCGTGGTGATGATGTCATAATCAAAAGTGACAAGAATTTGGTTAAAGAACTCCAAGAGGGTCATGGAGGCTGGAATGAAACAATGATCTCAGTAAGCTTTCACGACGATTTTTGCTATTTTGTTTGTCTGTCTGTTTGCTTGTGGTTGTTTCTCTCTTTTCAACGCGAGAAAGCACACACAAACTACATTAACTTAAAAGCGTAAGCGTATACGTGTCATTTGGCAAACTACGCTTGTCAACAATGACTTTTCCATAATATACTTACCGACGTTCTCTTGGATCATTTTTGTTTCAAATATAAATTATACAGTGTATGCAGTTAAAAAAGTTTGCAAATTAAGGGCAGGTAAAAATGTTTAATCATCGTGGCACTCTTACCTGATTTATCACTCATCAGAGCATTGAGGTCGTCTCCTGCCAGCTCAACTCCGAACGATGTTTTAATGCCGCCAATAAACCCCAACTACGTTTATGAACTCCCCCCTGTTGTAGTCAGCCCACACATAACCCTTACGAAGTTGTATAAGCCCAAGACTAAATCCTAATTCTCCTCTCTTCCTTTCGCGAGCATTATAAGTAAGAGTCCTTATGAGCTATCTGGCAATCTATCTTTCATTTCCAGATCCTTGGTCGCACTGGTAAGGTGCTTGAGGTCGATGGTAGCGGTGACCTTGTTGTATCTGTGGAAGGCGACAAATGGATGATGAATCCAGCTGCTGTGACATATGTCACTGAACCAGAACCCGGTCAGAGCCCGGGGAGCGATGATGCAAGCGGTGAAGATCCATTAGGTAAAGAACCTCATTAAAAAATAATAATAAAGTGAAGTATCGTTTTCTATTAACCGTTTGACAGTTTTTAAAACTATTTACTGTTTTTTTCTTCACTTTTTTTTTTCTTTCCACAGGTTTATTCGGTCTCTTCAGAGATCTTTTTTTACATCGTGCCATGCAACAAGGAAGTCTTAGTCTTGTGAATGCTGCTAAAACAAACCAACTCTCAAGAGTCAGAGAAATCCTCAATGCTCATCCAGAAGCGGTATTTTTTTATATCTAATTAACGACAAATACTGTTTCTATGAGCAGTACTTTAAAATCATGTACTCAAGTAAATTTTAAAACACCAAAGCGACAATAAGTGAACAATGACATGACACTGATTTTGGAACAAGAAAAAATGATTATAAATTGCGCTTAATAATGCACGAATGGCCAGTTCCGGCTACGATTTCAAGAATTTTAAAGGACCACAGGAATTTATTATTTTTAAACGACATTTAGATAGAGTTTAAGAAAGCCCTGATTCATATTTAATTTTAACAAATAGCCATGCTTCTAACTTTGTGGGAGGCGCGGTGACCCTATGGCTGGCGCGCTAGACTCCGGATTGAACGGTCCGGTTTGAACGCTGACCGGGGTCACTGTGCTGTGTTCTTGGGCAAGACACTTTACTCTTACAGTGCCTCTCTCCGCCCAGGAGTATAAATGGGTAACGGTGAACTAATTCTGCGGGGTTACCCTGCAATTCACTAGCATCCCATCTGGTGGGGGGGGGGGGGGGGGGTCGGTCGGTAGAAACCGGGATAAGTCCCGGTAAGTATGGGCTACTTGGGTTGAGGCTTATCCTTTTTCTATCTTTATGCTTGTTACTTCACGTGTCACGTCTTAACGCATAAATTGAACTTAGCCGCGACAAAGACGCTTTAAAAACGCACTGTTCTTGTGATGGACCTCTAATATAATAATCGATTCCTCAAAACGACAGCAGGATAGAACAAGTAAATTTCTACAGCAATATTGTTGTTTTACTTTACAGATCGACGAATTGGAGGGTGGCCATACAGCACTTCATACAGCTTGTCACCAAGGACACTGTGATGTTATAAGAGAGTTACTAGACAGAGGAGCGAGTAGAAACACGCTGGTAACTAGTTTTTAATTTTGTTGTATAATGATTTAAAAGTATTAGCAAGAAAAGAAGGCATGCTACAAATGACGTTGTAGAGTGTTGCGCTGCTTGTATTTGCTGTAGGTTTCTGATTCCTTACTTTCTTTTTGATAAGGTTTTGGGGATCATAATCCTTTCAGATGACCGATAGTTTGGCTGCACTGTCCCGCTACTTGTGCGTCAGTTGACATGAACGTATTAGCATAGCATTTTTAGACAAAATTTAACCAGCATTTTGTGCAGCGAGTTGCATGGTCAGGATTGTCATGTAACAAAACTTGAGAGCTCTGAGGCTTATTTGATAAAGTTTGGGAGAAATATGTCGTCGGGTTTTAAAATTATGGACATTTTTGGTAAAAACTAGATTTTGAAAAGATGTTTATATCGCAAAAGATTTTACTCTCACTGAAAAACAAAGGACATTTTCTTTAAATTCGAACATTTTTTATTTAGGATGCAAACATTCGGAGAAATCGGTGAAATTTTTCCAACCAAAAAGTGCGACTCAAAAATGTAACCATCACGTAAATAAATAGGATCAATAGACCATAGAAACGACTTCAACTAATTTTATTGCAAAGTTTAGATATCTTATTGCGTAATTTCTATAGTCTGTGAAAGAGTATAGGCAATGGAAAAATATGTTCAATTTGTCGATTTTTTCACCAAAATAACACCAAAAATGTACGGGGAGTTGAATGTGAAATAAGCGCGACATCGCACGCACGCGTGACCGCTCGCAAGATCACTCTATTTTTCTGTTGAAACTGTGGAATTTCGCTCTCCGTCTTTTGGAAAAGTCCCGACAAATTCTCAAGTTATCTGAAAGTTGCCTTGCGTTGCGTTTCAGGTTACGTCATTGTCATGGTCTAAACTTCCATCGACCATGGCTCTCAGCCAATGAGCATGTGATAATGCGCTTAGTTATTGTAAAATGATACTTAACAGTGGTTTGTATTTTTAACATGCAGGACCTTCAGGGATATACAGCTATACACCATTCCACTTACGAGTGAGTTTGTTACACACTAAAAAAGCAATTTTTGCTTACGTAGCAGTTCAGTGTAACGCCTTGTAAACCTCATACTAACCTCTTTGAAAAACTCCTTTAAATGTATGACTTCTCATAATTATGTGGAACCAGTTACCCTTAAGGAGGCTCACAACAGTTTCCAGCACTTTCCGTCCTTTCCAGCTCTCGTACTTTGATTGGTTAGCGCTTCAAGCATTTATCAGTTACCACTACAATAACCGGCACGCACACATGCATGCACAGGCGATGACGCTTTACAATGATCCCAGAAAATTGCATTTTTCTTATTCATTTTAATTTTTTTTTTGCCTTGACTACAAAACGAACCTCCAATACATTACAAACCTACAGTATGATAAGATAAATACATTAAATCATTATGAACTTCGTCATTTAGCAACAGAAAGGCCCAGGATTGATTTCCACACTGATACGATACTGAAGATTGTGTGACATTTCCGTATTGAAATGGTCTGAAATGTAATGAAGTTAACACCGCTTACTAGAATCACTTACATGCATTTATGCAACTTATCAAACAAAACATTTTAGATCAGCTAAATCAGCAATAGGGTAGAAGTTTTTTTCTGAACTCTGGCTTCTCGTACAAATAGGAATACGGATACCGTCACTGTGTTATTTTTAATGGCTTGAGATAAATACCCGAATAAATATTATGAAAAGCAGTAAAAGGAAGATGGCGAGTCGCGAAGGGAAAAGTTAAATATTATCGACAACAATGCACGTCAAAGCAAACAATGATCTCAGATAGCTCACCTTTGCAATCTAATCAAGATACTGCTGCCATCGGTCTCCCTTTTGGAAAGGTTTCAAAAGTTATGACACTTACCGGTCTTCACTCGTCAAATTCAACATAAGTCAACTTAGTCTGCTATCACGTATGCCGACTTCGAATACACGTACAACGGTAAAAAAGTTCTTTAAGCGAGCTCACAATTATCCAGTACATCATTCTCCCCTGACCCCAAAACTCCGTTTAACTGTACGTTAGAAATCAAACGCGTTTTGCCGATGGATGCTCTTAAAGTTGATTCATACTCATTGACAATCAAAGATGGCGTACCGAAACTGAGTAAACAACAAAGTGCCTAGTTCCCAGTGCTACTCGGTTGGAGTAATCTCTCACACTTCACACGTTCCTCACACGGCCGTCCACCGGGCGATAACATATAGGCGTCACCGCCTAAAAATGGTATCAAGCAAATGCCCAATCATTGATAAACATATGTGGTTATTTTCTTGACATCACTGATAACCACAGCAACGGTATAACCTGTGTTTAACCTGATTTCGCTTTTAGTGCTTATAACTTAAAAACGACTCCGATGACCCCCCCTCCCCCCCATCTTTTATTGAATAATGATCAGCATGTTAAGGTACAACTTTTTTGAAAAGTAAAAATCATTTCTCCGGAGCGGTTTTAAAGCCACCTTAAGTTTTCGATTTTTTAATGTTTGATTTTTTAGTCGAGGGCTCGGGAGATCGGAAAACCGTTCCTCGCGCTTTAAAAATAAATGACTTTGCTTTTCCCCAGCTTTTATGCCGTGGCTCACAACTGTTCATTATTTCGTTAACGTTGTATATAAGGGAATAAGGTTTAAAAATTAAGTGCCTGAAATTTAGAAGAACTTGGTTTCAGTTCTGGGAAGTAATTATCCCTTTGTAGCCCTTCAGCAGGACTGAAGAAACGATTATGTACTGCTTAAATTGCAACGCAACAGCAAGCAACGTCTCTTCATTTTCATCTCTGTCTATTTGCCACTTTCTCGGACATATAAACCCACAATTCATCTTGCTACCAATCGCCAGAGTGGCTTTATAAACTTTGTGGAGGATCGTTAACAGCGATAAACGCCAAGGTCATGGGTTTAAATCCCGTGGGAGCCCGAATTTCCTTTTTACGTTTTTATGCTTCTCAAGTATTATTAAAAAAAGGCCGCGACAAGATATTCATTTTTTTTACTAATGACCGTGTCTGTTTAATTCAGGGACCAAAGCGGTGAAGCACTGAAGCTTTTACTAGAGAAAGGTTTCAACCCAAATGTACAGCATGGCAACAATGGAAGTACGGCATTGCATTTGGCAGTGAAAAGAGATAATGAAATGGCCGTACGGATCCTAACACAGTGCCCCGAGTGTGATGTTAATCTACAGGTTTGTTGGCGCTTACAACGTCAGAGTCCAATGAATGCTTACACGGAATTTGTATAGCTCAGTGCTAGGCAAGAGCGTCCGACTGGTGGGCGGAAAACCATAGGTTCGAGGCCTGTGCCGGTGCATCTTCGAAAACGTGTAAAAAAATCATTTTGGTAGCCTGTCTGTAAGCCAACCTTTTCGCACCAAGTGGTGCCTCTCATAATTCTACCAGGATAATTATATACCATATTTCCAACAGCGCCCAACCGGTATCAGGGAGGCCATGGGTTCGATTCCCGTCGGGGACTCAGATTTTTTCGTTGTCCCACGCTCGTGACATAATAAACATTTCATCTTCATCGTTTATCGCCGAGCTTAAAATTTACCATCTTTATTATTTATTACCGCATAATTATAATGGTAAACCGTGTTTGGCTGATCTGACCTATCAAAGAATATGTGAACGAGTCGTTGGAAAATTTCGCGAAATG
This sequence comes from Oculina patagonica, assembly GCF_052425735.1. NCBI lineage: Eukaryota > Metazoa > Cnidaria > Anthozoa > Scleractinia > Oculinidae > Oculina > Oculina patagonica. Next base: position 1,488 of record NW_027558800.1, on the reverse strand, counting down.
GAATGTTAGGCCTGAATTAAGCTTCATTACTATTGATAGTTTAACAAAACTATAAGAATTCGTTTTGCTCTTATATTTTAACCAGCTGAAGCCTCAAAATGATACGTAAAAATAAATTCAGTAATGACCTACAGTGCCGCCCGCCGTATCAAAGAAAGAGAAGAAAGCGCAGTTGGCAAATTGTTGCAGAGAGGACGTAGAATTAACTCGACAACTCGATCCCTGTCTCACAGTTGTTGAACTTTGAATGACCAGTTGAAACGAATCAAATTGAATCAGTTTTTTATGCGTCTGTCCTGTTATTGATGATAAATTGCGTCATAACATTTTCAAAGTGTTGTAGATCCACGAGCCGTTAATATTCACGTTCACCGCTCATTTTTAGGTCTGAATCCTCAATGAACATCCTCATCTTTTTGCCCTCAGAATGCAATGGTATCTTAAGTTTAACTGATAAATTTTAATGACTTCCTCATTGAAGACTTATAGTTTTGTGGTATAATTTTCGCCTCATCAAAAATGCAGCGCTAAATCAGTGTTGAAAAGTTTGACAAAACGTTCGCTGATTGCGTCAGCAACGAGTTTCATGCGTCTGTACTCTTATTGACAAAGGTCAATAAAAATTAGCCAATCAGCGCGCGAGTATTCGTTCAGTTATTGTAAAAATGAGAACGGTCCTTAATGGTTGAGGTCACACTAGTGCTTTTTTTACTATAGTAAAGTCAAGTTTACTATAGTTAAGCCAATTTGTAGTGTGACCGGCTTTTTTCAGTTTACTATGGTAAATGTAATCGTAGTCTGTCGCGATAGCAACGGCGGCAGGATGAAAGCAAAGTTTACTATAGTAAAACGACCTGACAAGGCATGGTTTATCGCGCGTTTATCTAAACTTTGTTTATTTAAGTAATGGATTGTCTAAGTTTTGACATGAAATGTCTTAAAGCTCCGGAACCTTGAAATGGTTGCGCCATTTTCATTTACGTGCTTTATTCTTGTGTTCGGATCAACACAGAAGCAACGCTAGATCTTTTATTTCAGTTGTCATAAAAAATTCGCTGAAAATATGTCTGACAAATGCCCGCTCTTCTTCGCCGCGCAGAAGCTTGTCTTCTCAGCATATTCGCCTTGCGAGGAGAGCAGTGGTAAGCAGTGGGTAAGTCGTGCCGTCGTCTGTTCAGAAGAAAATACATGTTCAGGACAATAAATCTGAATCTCTGAGCTTTCTGGATAGCAGCGATTAATAGAAGAAGAACAATAATCGTAAGGACCACGCGTTCTGAATCAGGCGACAAGCGAGTGAAAGTGGAATGTCTGAGCATATTTGTTTTAGTCATCAAATTGCAGTTTGATTGACATCATTTGGACAAGAAGCCATCTGGAAAATGTAAAAGTCAACAAGCACAGTTTACCATAGTTAACTTTTGTTTACTTTTTTTACTTTAGTAAAAGCCCTTAACCACAAAAAAAGTCTAAGTGTGACCTCAACCA
>NW_027558799.1:107707-163910 GCF_052425735.1 Oculina patagonica | reverse complement strand
CCTGCTGATGCACGGTGCTAAGGAAGAAAAACGATTAACATACAGTAAATCCGTTAGCCCTCACTTTTCCTTTTGATATTTTTTTACGCAGTGAATTAATTTTGGGGGTAGAGGGAAAAGATTTTCAAAAGCTTTCAGAATATAGCATTTTACATGTATCTGTAAGCGGTGGTTTTCATGGAATTCTATGTGCAAACCCTACCTTAACGATACTTCACGGAAGGAAAACTTTGGAAAAGCTACTCCGGCTGTGCAGATTTTCTTTCTTCATTCTTACAAAAGAAACACCCCCGGGGCTAATAAAAAAATTGGGCAAAATTTACAAGACGGCTGTCGGTGACGTAACTTCTCAAACCCATTGAGGCCCATGAGATCCAGGAGCAGATTCGAAATCTAGACTTTCCACTACTGAAGGGCTGAGCCGGAAACGTCTGGAACTTTGTACAGTTTTAATGGCACGTACTTCTCATTTAGTGAGAACTTCGTTTTTTCGACGTTTTTGCTTGTTTACAAGCAAAAATGGTAGAATAGGGGTTAGTAGACAAAATTTGGAACCACATATTTGTAAACTCTCAAGGGACTTTTTTAATTTCTCAAGGGACTGTTTTAATTTCTCAAGGGATTACTTTCCGCTGTGGGTGATCACTTGCGATTTCGTGGAAAAAACGTGACTTGTCACATTTACAAACGTTATATAACAATTTTAAAAGTGACATGTCAGCTTTCTTATCTCAACGCACGTGTTTCTGAAAGGCGATCTATAAAAAGCGTCGCACAAACAATGGATTGCGTAACTAAAACACGAATAAATAATCACTAGCACTTACATCGCGTTGAGAGCAATGTTGCATGAATCGGCTTTACAACATGCGATCGTATCTACGCAGTTCGAGTGGAATTTCAGTCAAAGACAGCAAAATTCTTTCGTATTTCATCTTCAAATATAATTCGAAAGCATTCACTGTATATGTGGCTTTTGTTTAATCCTGGGTCTTGATATCCGACCCTCGCCGAGCCTAGACAAAACGCAGCTTGAGTGTAACGATTTGTTTACGCAATGTTTTCTCCGACAGTAGTCGGAAATATCCGTATTGTTTTTCGTGCTTTTTCATGGAGCAATCGTAACGATACGGCCTTGAACACATTGAACGGCGGTCTACCTATAACAATTCAAATATAGCGTCGCAAAAACAAAGCGTCGAACGCATATTTTGCTGTTTCATTTCCGTAATCGACTGCCTCGAAAGGTCCTTGCAGTTTTAAAGTATAGAATTGTCAGATCTCGCTGAAATTTGCACTGTTTATTTGTGTAATGTTAAGGAATATGTGTATAAATACCCGGCGCGAACGAGCCATTTTTGACAAAATTATATGGCTGCATTTCCTCCGCGAAGATAGGAAATTGTTAAATTAAACTACAAAGAAACTGTAATGATAAGTTCGAAGAACAATGCACAGGATAAACCTTCGACTCATACTTCATGCAAAAACGTCGATATCTGAAAGAGACTTTGATTAACTTCACAAACAGTTGTCTGGAATTTCGTTCAATTTCATCAGGGTAATACCTACCTACTGACAATGGTGACGTAAACGCTCAACAAAACTTGAAACTTGATGTCCATAATTGATCTACAAGAAATTTATTTAAAGAGTTTTCTTCAAAGTTGTGGAGATGAGGCCTTGTTAGGGTTTTTAGAGAGAAGGGATAACTCACAAAATTATTTTAAGGGATAAGAGATAAAATTTTAGATAACTGATTTTATTGGGATAAGGTTTAACAACTCAATTTCAGGGATAATTAGTGAAAATCAAAATAACAGGGATAACAGCCCCCCGCCCCCGCCTAACAGGGCCTCGGGGATTTGTTACAAGATTTAACGGTGGCCACATTGGTGTTCCCAACATGTAATTTATCTCTCTAGGGAAATGAGTTTTTCTTTTTTCTTTTTTTTACAAACACATATATCCGTAGTGAAAACCCTCTATCAGGACCCTCTATATAGATACAACAGGAAATGAAGCTTAAGCTAAACTTCCCCAAAAGTTGTAATTAAGTCATCCTTTTTATTACATTTATCACCATATTTCGTTGTTTAAAATGTGCATTTCTCTCAAGAAGAACAGCTGACAAGGCAGTTAGTCAGAAAATAAATTCCAGGTTCACAGACTGGGAAACGGTCTCTCTACTTCGAGAACGCCCGAGCTCGAGCTCTTTCCCTATCTTGTCTTTTTGCAGTATAAAAACCCAAGACCAGATTTAAACATTGTTATGGCAATATAGAGTCAACTGAGTTTTCTTAATTGAAACTTACTTGAACTTACTACTGACGAGGGCTAAAAGTCCAAAAAATCATTTTGTTGACGCAGTTCAAAGACCTCTAACTGGTAGTGTTTTGCATCAAGAGAAAGTGAGAGCTTTTATACCCACGTAAACAAACCCACGCTATTCAGTCGTCCTGTTTTTATGTAACACTAAAAGGGAAGTTGATTTACTTCATTTCCATCCTGTTTTTCTGATGCAGTGTTAACCCTAAGCATGCCTAAAGTAAATAAAATTCGAGTGAGCCACGGCCGAACGTGACTAAAACTGTAATTTTCAAGTTCTTTTTATTATTAACCAGGAGTACCCAACGAGAAAATTTTCAAAATCGATTGGTCGTTGCCGGAAACGATTACTGGACACCCAATAAGTTATTAACGGTTAATAATTAACCACCGTGGGAAAATAATATCCGCTCTTCAGTGCCAGCTAGCAGTAGATACATAATTCGAGTTGCCAGCCAGGATCACTTTTAAATATTTTTTTTCCCAGCCAGAGAACTTATTCGAAGCAGGTTTTCCCAGCGAATTTTAACTAATTCTGATTGCCAGCCAGTATCAATTTCAAATATTTTTTCCCAGCCAGAGAACTTATGCAAAGCAGGTTTTTCCTGAATCCCATTTTTGCCAGCCATGAAAATTGTATTAAAATAGTTTCCCACTTTATTAAATAGCATCAAAGACACAAGTTTACCTTACTGTTTTGATGAAAATTTTGTATACATTTTACTAACCTTACGAAGACAACAGACTCTCCAGTGAAGGGCAGTATAATCAGGAAAGTATCCTGTATCCTTGCAATTACTTTAAATGAAATGTCGCTGAACGTATTTCATGCTGAGATAAATAGCCATCAGTGGCCAAACCTCAGTATTCTGCTCAGCTTTTAATGGTAAATTCAATTTCATTGTATGCTGTATGTTTTTTTAAATGTAAGGATATCTGAAATAAAGCGCGCATTCTTTTGGGGTTATTCTGTCTAACTGGCTATTCTTATTCCGTAATAACAGAATACACGTAATATCAATTCACAATTACATAGGAATGAATATTCAGAAAACAGAATACTGTTTGCGGATGTGAGCTGGTTGCTATTGTATCTACACACGTAGGAGTTGCAAACGACCAAGAGCGGCCAGTCGCATATGATTTCCCGCCAAAAATGCCCCAAAAGAACGCATTTTCTGCCTCTGCCTCTTTCTGCCTTGTGAATCCGTTTACTGCGAAAATGGAAAAGGTCCCAAAAGAATGAAATCACCGTGTATTCCGAGTTTTCCTATTCCAGAATAGTCCCAAACGAATGCGCCCAAAAATGGATGGTATTTGTTTCTCAACTGTTAAATTACTATATGAGACGGCTATGTTAAGGAAAACCGAGTACCTGACATGATGGACTACATCAACTGATTTACCGTATTTTCTGGAATAAACGCCGTATTTCCAAGCATTTAAAGCATTTATTAGAGGTATGAAAGTATGAAATTGTGATTGAAAAATTGTTATTGTAATTTTAAATTGTAATTATTATCTGTTAACGGTAATGCATGAAACCCGTTGTTTGATAAATTCAGGGTACGAATAAACTGCAGGAGTCTCCAATAAACGCGGGCTTCACCCGCCGAAGTTTGAACTGTAAACGCTGGGGGCGTTTTTCGAGAAAATACGGAATGTTCATACTACTTAAAGTTTTTGTTTTTCTATGTTATTCCGAACTTAAACGGGCAAATCAAACACCAGTATATCGACCAGTTTAAATAATCGTCAGAAGACATTCTTAATTTGTGTATAATAATGCTGCGTTCCCAGCACTTCTTAACAAAAATCGAACATTTGTCTAAAAAGGAAAATTATTATCGACAATTTACTTCAAATACTATAACGAACTATGTGGGACTGGCTATAAATACTACACAGGTTGACCTAGAGAGTATCCAAAATTATATCGATAAGTGAATTTCATCTATAACACTTTTAGTAGGTTAAACTAAACAAACAGCACGGCACCGCCATTTTTGAAAGTCACGATGATGACACAGTATAGGTGAAATGCCAAGAGGCACGGTCTCTCCATAATGTTGAAAGTCAAATTGGTGTCACAGAAGTACAAATTAAATGCCAGGAGACATAGTTTTCCCTTGATGTTGAAAGTCCAATTCGTGGCACAGAAGTACGAAATTAAATGCCAGGAGGCACAGTCTTTCCTTGATGTTCAAAGTAAAGTTGATGGCACAGCAATACAATTCAATGCCAGGAGGCACAGTCTTTCCTTGATGTTCAAAGTAAAGTTGATGGCACAGCAATACAATTCAATGCCAGGAGGCACAGTGTTTCCGTGATGTTCAAAGTCAAATTGGTGGCAAAGCAATGCAATTCAGAGTATAAGCGAAACATGACATGGCCTTTGCTTCATAGCTCAGTTTGTAGTGCATCAACTACACCAGATGTTAAATATCAAACCGAATGCAAGGAAGGCGCAGTCTTAAAGTACATCTTTATATCAGATAGACGTAGCATGGGACTTGTTTCATAGTTCAGTTGGTTGAGCATCGACTACACCAGAGTATTAGCGAGACTTGACATGTGATTTGCTTCATAGTTCAGTTTGTAGAGCATCGATTACACCAGAGTATTAGCGAGACGTGGCATGTGATTTGCTTCATAGTTCAGTTTGTAGAGCATGGACTACACCAGAGTATTAGCGAGACGTGGCATGTGATTTGCTTCATAGTTCAGTTTGTAGAGCATCGATTACACCAGAGTATTAGCGAGACGTAGCATGTGACTTGCTTCATAGTTCCGTTTGTAGAGCATCGACTACACCATAGTATTAGCGAGACGTGGCATGTGATTTGCTTCATAGTTCAGTTTGTAGAGCATCGACTACACCATAATATTAGCGAGACGTGGCATGTGATTTGCTTCATAGTTCAGTTGGTAGAGCATCGACTACACCATAGTATTAGCGAGACGTGGCATGTGATTTGCTTCATAGTTCAGTTTGTAGAGCATCGACTACACCATAATATTAGCGAGACGTGGCATGTGATTTGCTTCATAGTTCAGTTGGTAGAGCATCGACTACACCATAGTATTAGCGAGGCGTGGCATGTGATTTGCTTCAGAGTTTAGTTTGTAGAGCATCGACTACACCATAGTATTAGCGAGGCGTTACATGTGATTTGCTTCATAGTTCAGTTGGTAGAGCATCGACTACCCCATAGTATTAGCGAGGCGTGACATGTGATTTGCTTCATAGTTCAGTTTGTAGAGCATCGACTACACCATAGTATTAGCGAGGCGTGGCATGTGATTTGCTTCATAGTTCAGTTTGTAGAGCATCGACTACACCACAGTATTAGCGAGGCGTGGCATGTGATTTGCTTCCTAGTTCAGTTTGTAGAGCATCGATTACACCATAGTAAAAGCGAGACGTGGCATGTGATTTGCTTCATAATTCAGTTTGTAGAGCATCAACTACACCATAGTATTGGCAAGGCGTGGCATGTGATTTGCTTCATAGTTCAGTTTGTAGAGCATCGACTACACCATAGTATTAGCGAGGCGTGGCATGTGATTTGCTTCATAGTTCAGTTTGTAGAGCATCGATTACACCAGAGTATTAGCGAGGCGTGGCATGTGATTTGCTTCATAGTTCAGTTTGTAAAGCATGGACTACACCAGAGTATTAGCGAGACGTGGCATGTGATTTGCTTCATAGTTCAGTTTGTAGAGCATCGACTACACCATAGTATTAGCGAGGCGTGGCATGTGATTTGCTTCATAGTTCAGTTTGTAGAGCATCGACTACACCAGAGTATTAGCGAGACGTGGCATGTGATTTGCTTCATAGTTCAGTTTGTAGAGCATCGTCTACACCATAGTATTAGCGAGGCTTGGCATGTGATTTGCTTCATAGTTCAGTTGGTAGAGCATGGACTACACCATAGTATTAGCGAGGCGTGGCATGTGATTTGCTTCATAGTTCAGTTTGTAGAGCATCGATTACACCACAGTATTAGAGAGGCGTGACATGTGATTTGCTTCATAGTTCAGTTTGCAGAGCATCGACTACACCAGAGTATTAGCGAGGCGTGGCATGTGATTTGCTTCATAGTTCAGTTTGTAGAGCATCGACTACACCATAGTATTAGCGAGACGTGGGATGTGATTTGCTTCATAATTCAGTTTGTAGAGCATCGACTACACCATAGTATTAGCAAGGCGTGGCATGTGATTTGCTTCATAGTTCAGTTTGTAGAGCATCTTCTACACCATAGTATTAGCGAGGCGTGGCATGTGATTTGCTTCATAGTTCAGTTTGTAGAGCATGGACTACACCATAGTATTAGCGAGACGTGGCATGTGATTTGCTTCATAGTTCAGTTTGTAGAGCATCGACTACACCAGAGTATTAACTTGGCGTGGCATGTGATTTGCTTCATAGTTTAGTTTGTAGAGCATGGACTACACCAGAGTATTAACTTGGCGTGGCATGTGATTTGCTTCATAGTTCAGTTGGTAGAGCATCGACTACACCATAGTATTAGCGAGGCGTGGCATGTGATTTGCTTCATAGTTTAGTTTGTAGAGCATGGACTACACCAGAGTATTAACTTGGCGTGGCATGTGATTTGCTTCACAGTTCAGTTTGTAGAGCATCGACTACACCATAGTATTAGCGAGGCGTGGCATGTGATTTGCTTCATAGTTCAGTTGGTAGAGCATCGACTACACCAGAGTATTACCGAGACGTGGCCTGTGATTTGCTTCATAGTTCAGTTTGTAGAGCATGGACGTATTAGCGAGGCGTGGCATGTGATTTGCTTCATAGTTCAGTTTGTAGAGCATCGACTACACCAGAGTATTAGCGAGGCGTGGGATGTGATTTGCTTCATAGTTCAGTTTGTAGAGCATCGACTACACCATAGTATTAACGTGGCGTGGCATGTGATTTGCTTCATAATTCAGTTTGTAGAGCATCGACTACACCAGAGTATTAACTTGGCGTGGCATGTGATTTGCTTCATAGTTTAGTTTGTAGAGCATGGACTACACCAGAGTATTAACTTGGCGTGGCATGTGATTTGCTTCATAGTTCAGTTGGTAGAGCATCGACTACACCATAGTATTAGCGAGGCGTGGCATGTGATTTGCTTCATAGTTTAGTTTGTAGAGCATGGACTACACCAGAGTATTAACTTGGCGTTACATGTGATTTGCTTCACAGTTCAGTTTGTAGAGCATCGACTACACCAGAGTATTAGCGAGGCGTGGCATGTGATTTGCTTCATAGTTCAGTTTGTAGAGCATGGACTACACCAGAGTATTAGCGAGACGTGGCATGTGATTTGCTTCATAGTTCAGTTGGTAGAGCATGGACTACACCAGAGTATTAGCGAGACGTGGCATGTGATTTGCTTCATGGTTCAGTTGGTAGAGCATCGATTACATTAGAGTATCAGCGAGACGTGGCATGAGATTTGCTTCATAGTTCCGTTTGTAGAGCATCGACTACACCATAGTATTAGCGAGACGTGGCATGTGATTTGCTTCATAGTTCAGTTGGTAGAGCATCGACTACACCAGAGTATTACCGAGACGTGGCATGAGATTTGCTTCATAGTTAAGTTTGTACAGCATCGACTACACCAGAGTATTAGCGACACGTTGCATGTGATTTGCTTCATAGTTCAGTTTGAAGAGCATCGACTACACCATAGTATTAGCGAGACGTGGTTGTGATTTGCTTCATAGTTTGGTTTGTACAGCATCGACTATACCAGAGTATTAGCGACACGTTGCATGTGATTTGCTTCATAGTTCAGTTTGCAGAGCATTGGATTACTTCTTGATCGCGAGATGAACAGATGATTAGCGTATGAGTTTTCAAGATGAATTGATGATTGACGAATAACGTTCAATAAAGGAGAGCCATTTGGTGATTCTGATGATCGAATAAGACAAATCGATTTCTTGATTATATTTTAAGCACGTTCAAGGATGCAGAGTCATTTTTCAATCAATATGAATAACGTATTGACTAATCACAGTGAATTAAGTGGCATCCTTTGCTGATCGACATAAATTCATAATTGACGGATAACTTTTAAGGAAGTATATTCATCTGAATCAATTGTTGTTGACGAAAACTGAACGAATGACGAACCACGTTCTAGGACATAGTCATTTGTTGATAGATATGAATACCTAATTGACAATTCAAGTTCCTTGAAGCAGATTCATTTGTTCATCATGATAATTGGTTGATCGAGGAATAACGTTTATGGAAGCAGAGTTATTTGTCGACCAAGAGGAATGAATATTTCATTGACGAATCACGTTCGGGGAAGCCCCTCTTTTTTTTTTTTTTTTTTTTTTTTTTTTTTGCTTACGATGGATATATTACTGACTAATTATCTTCAAGGTAACACAGTCTCCTGTTTATCAAGCTGACTTGATGACAAACAATAACGTGGAAAAAGGGCACTGTCGGTCGTTGCTCATGAAGAATAGATGAACGAAGAGTGACGTTAAGTTAGCACAGTTGCCTTTGTGACTTGTCAGAGACACCGAATGCCGACGATTTGTCAATAACGGGGGCAGTCTACTCACTCAGGAAAGATTAAGCAGCTCCACCATTAATTCCGCACGCAGACGTGGTGCATCTTGATATGTCCAGGTGAATCTGGTGGTGTTTCCAGCGCAAATGTCACGAACTGCACAGACAACTGCAACTCCGCAGCTTCCACAACCGGTGGATGTACTCGTGTTGGCGTGTGGTTGATTGGGCATAGAAGTACGGAATCGTGTGATCTCGTTCCATTTTGACTTTTGAAAACAATTCAGTCGTGTCGTTTGGTACATGATGGAGAGAATTTCGTAGGCATTACGTTTGAGATTTTCTGGTATGGCACAGTGATATCCGTCATCAAAGAATATTGCTTGTTCTGTTACAGAGAAGACTGCTAGACCCCAGTGGCACGCGTCCGCCATATGTACGGGAAGAAACATGGTGACTACTTGTTCCATGTCGTTCTGCAGGCATATGCGTTCAACGACATTCCTTAAAACACACCCAGAAGATAGAAAGGATGGCAGTAAGATGTATTGGCATGCTTCCTTGGATTTGTTTGCCATCTCGCAGAACTTTAGTGTTAAAAAGTTTATAATTTCATCAGACACGTATCTTTCGCCGCAGAGAAGGGACAATTCCTGTGATGTGATCCTGTAGTTTTGATATACAGCCAGATACGTGTCATCGTTGTTCCATCGATCTAAAAGAGCGTGGGTGACTTCCTCTCCAAACTTAGAAGCTGCAAACACAGTATTCAACCACGTCTTCTCGAAACGGATTTCTTGTCGTAAGCCCTTTAGCCGATGAAATCTTTGTAGTATACGAATACCTTCGGAGTCAAAATTTCCATAAAATTGGAATTTTGCAATTGATGTTCTGCTATTACTCCTCCTGATTTCATCGTTCACTTGATTCAGAACAGAAAGTGGCGGGAGTCTTCGAACATTGAGTGCGTCGGTAATCAAGCTGCCATTACTAGTGCAGATTTCGTAGTCTACCAATGTATGATCTACTTCTGGAAACATGGACTCACCCAGAATACGTCTTGGGTAGAGGAAGTTGTCGTTGTGACGTTGAACATCTGATAAAATGCCCATTTCCATGCTTGTTTCTCCGTTATCCACCTTCTTCTTGCTATCAAGGGTTCTCGATTGGCCCGTTTTATCGCCTGAAATTTCCACTGAAATGACATCTTCTGTCACACTAACAGCTGGAGCCTGTTTGCTTGGTGTTTCTACATTAGAATCCTCTGATTTGTCGATGTCTGGGGTCACGTTTAAAGATCGTAGAGAAGAACGATAACTTTTCCCTTTATTGTCGGCCTGTTTCTTTTTCGTTTTACGCCCTGAGGACTGGTTGAGTTGCCTTTGTGTGTCCAACGTTTTTGATTTCCTAACCTTCTTTGCTTTAGTTACTGCTTCCCCTTTGATGATGGTTTTTGGGATGTTTTTGTCGACACATCTAGGGCTTTCTTCATTGAACTTCTGCTCCTTTGCTGCACGTTTCATTGAGCTCTTCTTTTTTACCTCAGCAGACTGGGTTTGTTGACAGCGTTCGTCCTCTGAAATAACATCTTCGGTCACACTAACAGCTGGAACCTGTTCGCTTGGCGTTTCAACATTAGTAGCCTCTGATTTGTCGATGTCTGGGGTCACGTTAAAAGATCGCAGGGAAGAACGATAACTTTTCCCTTTATTGTCGGCCTGTTTCTTTTTCGCTTTACGCCCTGAGGACTGGTTGAGTTGCCTTTGTGTGTCCAACGGTTTTGATTTCCTAACCTTCTTTGCTTTAGTTACTGCTTCCCCTTTGATGATGGTTTTTTGGGGTTTCTTGTCGACAAGTCCAGGGCTCTCTTCATTTAACTTCTGCTCCTTTGCTGCACGTTTCATTGAGCTCTTCCTTGTTACCTCAGCAGGCTGTGTTTGTTGACAGCGTCCGTCCAGTGGCGGTGAAGTTCTCTTAAAAGCTGCCTTTGTTTCTTTTGCTGAAGTTTTGCCTAACTTCCTTGCTTCACCTACTGCTTGACTTTTGCTGCTAGACTTCTTGAGTTTCTTCTTAGTGTGACAACAGTCTTCCTCTTTAGGCATGGATTCCTTCTCCTTTCTCTTCGTTGACCTCTTCTTCTTTTTGACCTCAATATCATTCTCAGGATCGAGCTTGTGTTTTCTTTTACGTCCAAATCTTGACGTCGATTCAAATTGTATGGTTCGGTTGAAGAACGAAGATGGAAGCCACATATCTTCCTCTGGTCCATAACCTTTAAACCGTACTTTAACCTCATAGCAAAGAGTATCCTTTGACAAGCGTCTTTCTAATAATTTTTCAACCTCGAAGAAATCTTCATCAATTTCAGAGTTGTGGTCACTGCTGTCTCCAAGGCATCCGTCTTGTATTAAAGGTGAGAAAGATTCTTCGCTGCAGTTGTAGGGAACAACTCCAAGCTTCTGAAGATGGTCCTTGGATAAAGAGTGAAGCCTGTACTGCATACACTCTCCCTGTATTGGCTGGAGGTCTACCTTACAAATGATGCTTTGATTTGTCTTCCAGCCAGTAAGAATAACATCCTCCCTGACAGAGTAAACATCACTTCTCTCGTGATAATATAGGGAACAACGGATCCGTACAGGAACTTTGCCCTTCATCTCAAAACTTGTGACCTCCGTTCCATCTTTTGTTGACTCGATTGCTTCAACTCGACCAATGTGAAACTTCGTCTTTCCTTTCTGGACAACCTTCAGTGCGACGTCGCAGTACTTGTAAATGTCATGTTTCGGATTTAAGGGCTCTTTACCAGGGAGATACTTTGAAGCCCAATGCCTTTTTTGACGACATCGCGATATGTACTCCCGAGGCAAGAGAATTTTGATCGCCTGCTTCACGTGGATGTACGTTAATCGCCCATTGACGCATTTGCTAACTTTCCAAACTCCTCCTTTGTCTTCAAAGTGGTCCGTCCCAGCGTCACCGTTCTCATCGAGAAACTCTTCCTCGTCATCATGCTCACATTCGTCAGAAGGACTTTCGCAAAGCAATTCGGCATTTTCTCGCTCTTCTTCGATTTCTTCACAACCAATTTCTTCTTCCTGAATTTTGTCTACATCTGCTATGTCAACAAACGACAAATTCAACTTGTTATAATCCTTGCAAGGTGGACCGTCCACTACTGCATATCCTGGTGGCTTTGTAAACGTATATGGCTTATCCCAATGTTGCGTTTCCTGTAGCAGTTTGACACATTCAGTAGGCAGATACTTCCGGAACAGGGCTTGGCCTTCTTTCACTCCTTCTCTGTGTGCGTCAATCTGGTTTTTTTTAAAAACCGAGTACTCTTTGGGAAAGGAATACTGATTTTTATCTTGACTTTGCTTGAAGGCGAAGGCTAATTTCTTCCTTTTATTTGACGCCGTCACGTATGCTCCGGCATGCGAAAGACGCTGCTTTGCATTTAAATTAAACTGAACCTTGGAACTTCGATCCAGCATGGCTTCAAAGGTGGGTTGAGAATCGAGGGATTGCAATTCGGTTGTCTTCCCTTGCATTTCTCCGATGATTCTTTCCGTGGTCTTTGTACCAGAATTGTAGGGGGAAGCCCACGCAGATCCAAGCTGCTTGAAATGTAAGAATATCGCCAGTTGGTGAATAGTAGCAGCAGCAAAAAGTATTTCTGCAGTCTTATAACAGCCAGTGGTGATAAACTTTCCACGTTTCGTGGGATCGGTTTTTGCTCCTGGTTTCGAATGAAGAGGCATCTTCTTCAGCTCTAGCACTTTTCGCCACAACCGTAAGATGGTAATACCGCATGAAATAGACCTTTGAACGTCTTTGGATGATCCAAAATCTGGTACACGAAAGGGCTCGATTAAGCGATGGACAGCTCTGATGTAAAGACTGGTTGCCTGCGACCCTGGTACGTGCTCGTCGAGAAGATCAGCGATGCGAGGAGTGAATAACCTTACGCAGGCGTCAGAGTTCTGATCACAGAAATAGATCAGTAGCAGGTCTGCAGCGTTGAAACCACAATCTAGTCCTAAGACTTGGCAGCGGTGCTTCAGATCTTGGAGATGCCTTATCGTTGCTAAACGTGAGCTTCCTCCTGGCTCTTCAAATAAGGTCAACTCACGTGTTTCGTATTTGAGATTCTTCAAAAATAATCTTTGCTCGTGATCATAGTCTAAGTAAGCTATGGATGGGAGCTGCCAGTAGTACGGCGCAGAAAACATCTCTTCGTCAATTCCAAGGCCAAGATAACACACTCCCTCTTGAATCTCTTCTTTCGTCGGTGTCATTAAATGTACTGCAGCAGCTAATGAGAAACCCGCGGAATCGGTGGAATACCAAATTAAATTTATTGGGGTTTTGCGAACAGCTCCGGTACTATCGTAGTAACAAATTCTTCTGAGATGCTCCCAATATTTCAAAAGATGCTTAGCTGTGTACCCGCGATCAGGACTCGGCCACATGCAGATTATAGTAGTGGGCTTTTCAAAGGACGTCATCGCAGTGAGGTTGTGGATGGACACAGTTTTAGCTAACTTCTCGTCCTTTATTAGCTGCTCTGTTAGCCTTTTCAGTGATTCAAAGTCATCTGGATCTTTTTCACTCGCATCCTTCCGGGGAATACAAAGGTTCTGTGGCCAACTGTCGACATCAGGATCCCACGTATTACCTACAAGTACTACTTGGCCATCTTTTAACTTTCGGGGCTCAAGGTAGCGCAGACATCGAGCACCGTCACTAGCTTCAATAATGGGGAGGCCTTTATACGTTTGTGCTGCTAAATCAATGGCGTCCATATTGAGACCAGGATCTAGTCGTAATTGTGATGCGTGTCTTGTTGCGGTGGTTTCTCTAGCTAGACCGAACATGTCAGCGAGGAGTGAATAATTGGTTGATCCAAGTTGGTTTTTGAAAAGACCACTGATGTCTTTAACCAAGTCAACGTAGTGATGGTTGTTGGCTGATTTTAGCTTGGAGACCAGATTTCTTATCACAAGCATCTGCACTGGATTTTTCTCCGAGATACCCATTTTAAGTAATCGAACCAGATCGATTGCCAGTCTTTGATCTTCTCCATTCAAACAGGAATCATGAAGCCTTTCTTCCCACTCTCTTGGTGACAAACTGATCCTAACCAACTGCTTTACTTTAGCTTCAGCCGCTCTACGGCGTTGGTACTCGATTTCCAATGCGTTGGCGACCTCACCTTTCTTCGCATAGCGCTTGTTGAACCCTCTTAATCCAAGGCGGTTCTGCGCGTTCTCTAAGCTGCCTTTTTTTCGATGCCGGAGTGTATCTTGTAGCTCGCGTAACTGAAGATAACAATTGTCGCAAGTGTATGGATGGTTACCAGCTGTCAAGGCTTCCTCTTTGCAAGGCGGATCAAGACTTTTGATACCTCCCCTAATATGGACGAGTTTTCCATTTGCCACGACCTCTTTCGAAAGAGCGATGTACGTTGACCTTGATTTAGAGTGTGCTTCTTCCTTGAGCATTGAAGCTTCTGCCTCATGTTTCGTTTTCCATACGCTGTACGTGGAACATTCTTCGTGTCCAGGAACACCTTTACATGAGGTCAGTGAACCATTCTTTAGTCGTTCCTGAAAGAGTTTCTTGGGCGTATATCTTCTAATTTGGACATCATTTGCAAAATCTTTTACGACCTCAGAGTCCCAAAGGTAAAAACATCTGTCTTTCTTTGGTTTTGACCTTGGCTGTTGCGACTCTGAGGTCCCATCTAGTTTAAAGGATTCGCTGTCTTCTTGAAGTAATCGCTAATCAACATTGTATTCTTTCCTTTCTCTTTGTTCGACGGATGGTCCGCCTTGTGCTCTTCAACTCGTTCCCTTTGCCAGAAATGTTTGGCCTCTACGTGACACTTTGACATACTGTGCTCGCGTACTTGAACTATTCCTGAGAATTCAAGTGTTGCTGTATCATTAAGTATCGCGTCAGTGGATGCCAGTTTTGATCTTGCTGCAGCGTGTGGGTGGGAGTTGAGAATGGCCCACTTCAAATAAGGTATACAAATTTGGCATGCGATGTTTCCCTTTCCAATTTGTGAAAACTGTGGGAAGACGTCACCTTCAAACGAAAATCCATCATGCGCAGAAACAAAGCTTCCAACTTTGATGGCGGGAAAGCATGATGCGAGGAAAGACCTGATACGAGCGTCTTTGTATATAGGGGTACTTCCAGCTGAGGACTGAATATTAGCTCTTTCGACATCAAATTTCGATAGTTGTGGGTATACAGACTGAAGGTAGGCTTCAAAAGACTTGGGTCTGCCAGGAAGATGAGACGGGAGCAGGTGATCGAGGTGCCTGTGATACTTTTGGTATAGGTTATCGCAAAAATCTTCTTTATTATCACTGATTGAATACTCGTTTTCATCGGCAGTGCTCTCTGAAGATATTTCACTCGCTGAATGGTCACTACTATCATCACTGGAACTGTCATGGCTTTTATAATTTGTTGCATCAGTTTCCCAGTCAAAAGAATCAGTTCGGTCAATATCAGCTGGGGGTAACGTCTGGTCTTCCTTTAAACAATCTTTAGAATCAAATTTGCTGTTCAGATGCTGGTTTTCTTCAGGGTAAGACTCACTCCTGGTGTTTTCACTCGCTTTTTCACGGATCTCGTTGCATTCGGACAGGTTAATTTCGTCTTCACCCGATTGTTTCTCTCTAAATTCTTCACCGCAAGATAAGGAATCATCGTTCTCTATTGGGAGTTGCGACTGGCCTTCCTTGCTCAATGTTTTCGAATCTTGGATTTCGGCGCCGTCAGACTTCTGATGCGTTTTTTTGAGGAACTTAAAGGCTTTATGTTTAATTTTCAAACACCGTTTGAAAGAAGGTTTCTTGAGTACGCAATTGCCAAGTACCGAGAAAAATACTTCTCGCTTATCTTCTGCTATGCCACAACAAGTTGAATAATGCTGCCATAGCTCTTGCTTGAAAATCACGTCTTCTTCTCCTCCTTCGCAATAATTTGCTTCCATCCAATGAATCAGCTCTTGGGCGTCGATATTTGTTTTCGTACTCTTATCATTCTTGTTTGTTTTTACGTTAACGGTAGTATTAGCTATTGCAACTGTTGCTAATTCGAGCCCTACATATCCTACTCGACGACCTCGCTTGTATACTGGATTTACTTTTGAATATCCTAGAGAAGAAAGCGCTAAACCAAGATAACCGAAAAATACTTGTTCTCCCACCTCTGTCTCCCTTCCAATAAATGCGGAAAAACTGTCGTACAACGTTTTCTTCGCAACTACGGTGCTTCTATCTTCTGACACAGTTGCACAGTTCTTCAACCAATTCTCCACATCTGACACCTAGCAAATGGTGAAAAAGCAGACCGTCAAAATTCAAATAATCAAAAGGTATTTCATTCAGAGTGTAAAGAACACTTATTAGGGGAGACTCTTGAGTTTAAACCAAATAATTCTTTTTTGTTTTGATGCCTTACTATTTTAAAAATACAAAAATGAGAGTGGTGTTTAGAAAATAAGAGAAGATTTAAAGTCAAACTGATTGATTCCTGGATAACGTCTGCTGATTTATTCATGTTGTTTATTCGAGAAGTCCACAGAAGTCAATGACTTATTGTGACATCAAAAACAGAGTTTACTGTGAGATAATGAAAATATTTGCCTATTAATACCAAACAAACGTACCTTAACTGAAGGAAGACTTCCCACCTTTTCTTTAGAGGCAGAATTTTGTGTCATTCTGAGATAAAAAGGAAAAAAAAAATCATGACCTAGTATTTATCGTTAGGTAATTGGTACAATAATACAAGAATATTCATTTGCTGATAAGGGAATTTCAAGAGGTCATTTTCCCGAACATTTGGAGCATTTCACAGCAAAACATTTCTAAAAATAAACTGTCTTGTTTTGAGCGAGTTTACAGGACACAGTTATTGACAATTTCAATCTGATTACCTCGCCTCGAAAGGCATTCGGATGGCGAGAATTCTCCTCGCTATGGGATTCTTAATTATATTATTCTTTTTCTCGTCGCTTGCATAACATGGCTCGAAAACCCTTAGAGTAATTAATACCTGGACTTATGGCTGTTCACGTTCGCTAGCTCATTATTTGGGTCCATGACAAACACAGATTACTTGGCCTGTACTGGCCTATAAGTCGCCTATGGAATGGAACATCAAAATAATAAGGTAATAAAAAAATAATCATCATTAGCAGCAGCATCATCATCATCATCATCATCATCATAAACAATCTAAATCCCTCTGGCAGGGAGGAGGACTTAAACGAGGGACCTCCGGATTACATGTCCAGCGTCCTAACCACTAGGCCACGTTTACTCCTGGTAGCGGGAAACAAGTAAACAAAAATATCAAAATTAAGCGCACCTCCATGTTAAGTGGGAACTTACCTCCAACAATATCACAAGCAATATCACACGTATTGACAACTCGCCCGGAACAATCTGAAAAAAGGAGTAAATGAACAAATTGATCAATGAAATGGCGCATGTACGATTGAAAACACGTAAATAAAACTTAAAAAAGCAAACGCACCTCCACATAAAAAGTAATTTTCTTCTTACAATGTCACAAGTATCCACAACTCGCTCCAAAACAATCTGAAAAATAGAATGAATAAACGCATTAAGGAATAAACAAGGGAATGTATGAGAGAACGAATGAACGATTGATGTATGATCAAGTCACATTCCAGAAGACTACCACAAACTTCATACAGAAATAATTGCAAAGTTTCGCAGCAAAGGTCAAGTCTTGTCAGTCGACAATCGCCGCAAAAGTTTCACAAACTTAATTGCAAAATTCGCAGCAAAGGTCAAGTCTTGTCAGTAGACAATCGCCGCAAAAGTTTCACAAACTTAATTGCAAAATTCGCAGAAAAGGTCAAGTCTTGTCAGTCGATAATCGCCGCAAAAGTTTCACAAACTTAATTGCAAAATTCGCAGAAAAGGTCAAGTCTTGTCAGTCGATAATCGACGCAAAAGTTTCACAAAAGATAATAGCAAAGTTTGGCAGAAAAGGTCAAGTCTTGTCAGTAGACAATCGCCGCAAAAGTTTCACAAACTTAATTGCAAAATTCGCAGAAAAGGTCAAGTCTTGTCAGTAGACAATCGCCGCAAAAGTTTCACAAACTTAATTGCAAAATTCGCAGAAAAGGTCAAGTCTTGTCAGTCGATAATCGACGCAAAAGTTTCACAAAAGATAATAGCAAAGTTTGGCAGAAAAGGTCAAGTCTTGTCAGTAGACAATCGCCGCAAAAGTTTCACAAACTTAATTGCAAAATTCGCAGAAAAGGTCAAGTCTTGTCAGTAGACAATCGCCGCAAAAGTTTCACAAACTTAATTGCAAAATTCGCAGCAAAGGTCAAGTCTTGTCAGTCGATAATCGACGCAAAAGTTTCACAAAAGATAATAGCAAAGTTTGGCAGAAAAGGTCAAGTCTTGTCAGTAGACAATCGCCGCAAAAGTTTCACAAACTTAATTGCAAAATTCGCAGAAAAGGTCAAGTCTTGTCAGTAGACAATCGCCGCAAAAGTTTCACAAACTTAATTGCAAAATTCGCAGAAAAGGTCTAGTCTTGTCAGTAGACAATCGCCGCAAAAGTTTCACAAACCTAATTGCAAAATTCGCAGAAAAGGTCAAGTCTTGTCAGTCGATAATCGCCGCAAAAGTTTCACAAAGGATAATAACAAAGTTTGGCAGCCAAGGCCATGTCCTGTCAGAACACAATAAACGTGAAAGTTTCACAAACTTAATTGCAAAGTTTCGCAGCAAAGGTCAAGTCTTGTCAGTGGACAATCGCCGCAAAAGTTTCACAAACTTAATTGCAAAATTCGCAGAAAAGGTCAAGTCGTGTCAGTGGACAATCGCCGCAAAAGTTTCACAAACTTAATTGCAAAATTCGCAGAAAAGGTCAAGTCGTGTAAGTAGACAATCGCCGCAAAAGTTTCACAAACTTAATTGCAAAATTCGCAGCAAAGGTCAAGTCTTGTCAGTAGACAATCGCCGCAAAAGTTTCACAAACTTAATTGCAAAATTCGCAGAAAAGGTCAAGTCTTGTCAGTCGATAATCGCCGCAAAAGTTTCACAAACTTAATTGCAAATTTCGCAGAAAAGGTCAAGTCGTGTCAGTGGACAATCGCCGCAAAAGTTTCACAAACTTAATTGCAAAATTCGCAGAAAAGGTCAAGTCTTGTCAGTAGACAATCGCCGCAAAAGTTTCACAAACTTAATTGCAAAATTCGCAGCAAAGGTCAAGTCGTGTCAGTAGAAGCCAAGTTATAAAAGTTTGACAGTAAAAGTCAGGTCTGTTTAGAAGACTAACACCGCAGTAAATTAAAGCAGAAAGGTCTGCCTTGTTTTGGTAGCCAACTACCGCGGCCCCTCTTTAATGTTAAGCTTATTTTTCACCGTTGCACGATACGTGGATAATTTGTGTCATCAGTCGTTTGGTTCTCTTCAACCACCGTGACTCAATCTTGGATTGAGAGAAATCTGTATAAAATGCAACAGACAGCAGATATATACATGTTTGAAAGTAATATTTAGTCAAATTCAAAGCGAAACGTTAAGCATCAGTCAATTCCAGCTGTGCCCGTCCCCTCGGGCACAGGGCTTTTACTCACGTTTCGGGAGTATGGCATTTTCAATTCTATCGTTGCCAGTGGGTCGGAAATTTGACAATCCCGGGATGACACCGGGACATTTGACACCATTGCCATTTTGGTCTAGCACGTGGCAGAAAACGGAAATGTGATTTTTGTTTTGATTTCGTCAATGCGCTGTACACACACTTCGTGGACGATCCCGGGTCTGGGACAAGCCTGGGCATTTGATCAAGAAATTCGTCTCCACCCGGGAATTTGTCAAGCTAAAACCGGGAGATTGGCCCGGGATGGGGATGGGCACTGCTGGAAAACATTGCTGTAACAGTACATTTGAGAGTGCAAGGTGATTTAGCAATAAATGGAACACACAACACGTGAAACTACCGCAGTATTTCCTACAATATGTACGGAAAGAGGGAACGCTAAATTGTCAAGAAATATTTGTTGTGTCGCAAAGAGAGTTGTTTTTGTCCAAGTGCAGATGTTTTTAAAGTAGCTTTAAAGGTTTTCTTTATCAGCCATTTTGATATATTAACAAAACTCATCTCATCAGGATAACACTCAAATTTCGCCGGAATATTCGCTTAAGGTTACCGTATACCTTCAAGGGGTGTTTTTTTTTTTTTTCAAGCCAAATCATTGATAACTAGTTTATCGTCATTTTCCAAAAGTAAAAAAATAAATTTAAAAACTTGAAACGCACGCAAGTTTTTACATAAACGTACCTTATCAATACAAATGTACAAGTCAAAACGTGTCAACCGTGGAGTTGTTCGTGATGTTTTTCGCGGCGATCTCATCTCGCATTTCAAGTCGCTTTTATTCTGTTGTTTACAATTTCATCACAATGATTAATGAAGAATCTTAGATTTTGTCGGTCAAAAATATTAACCCAACACATTATTTGACAAAAACATTTGATCCTTTTGTCAGGGATTTATAAGGCAGCGACAACCCCACGACTTTTAAAAACGCTTGTTGTGACGAATTTGATAGCCTGCGAACAATGCATTTCGCAGGAGAGTTTCACGTTCCCTGCACTCCTGGCGGCACACTAAGCGCTCGTTTGCTGAGGAATTCATAGCGAATTAAATTGCCTGTATTTGGCGTAAAATCTGCTTTTCATCCTATTTTTTTCCTCTGCTTCCAAGACTTATTTTCTTTCCATGTCCCACTGACAAACAAGCGACTACGAAGCGCGAAATGTTTTCCTGTCCAGAACGCCCCTTGGGACTCATTTGGAATCTCCTGGTTTTCAATAGTGTTAATGTATGGCGCAGCAAAGGCGTGAAATATTCCTAAACCTTTAGAAGCGAGAAAAAAAAGCGTTTTTATGCGAGTGTCTCCTCTTTAAATGAATTTATAGGGTACTTGTACTGTTTGCCACGAAATTTGGTCCAAAGATTCATAAGACATTTAGCAAAAGAACCGTGTGAGAGATTTCTATTTTTCGAAATAGATTGGCCTTGTACACGTATCGGTAAATTTTTGATAGCCAAAATTGACAGATAAATTGCGAAGCAACCAATTGGAATATCGCTTAAGCCTCACGTGGTTTTGATGATTAACTCCTTGTGACTGATATTATGCAGAAGTTTTGTTATTCGCCCGAAGCGACATAGTACATTGTATTACCTTTGTATTGATCAGTATATAGTTTACGGTGGCTGAGTTTTAATCAGCGCGCTTACAATGTTTTGGTTAAGGACACCCGTAAAGGTATACGTTAACCTTAAGAAATGTAGGTTGTGTTGATTTTCACTAGGCCGATTAACTAGCTGAACAGTTTCTCTAGGTATTTTGTTTAGTAGTTAAACGTGTGAAGTGTTTTCACTGTGAAACTCAAGTCGCTAACTCAAAAGATTCAAATTACAAAAGCGCCCAACATTCAAAAAATAGGGGAGTCGAAGCACTTTTAATGACTTTTCTTGCTATATTTATGCGAAGGAGATGGACTTTCTTGTATAGGATGCAGTAAATATCTCTACAAATGAGAAGTATGCGACGAAATGATCTTGATCCAGCAGCAAAATAACATCGAACAATCCTCTCCAGAAGCGCAAGACACAGGCGCCGTGAACGGAGCTGGTGGAATTGTAGCCTGCGTTGCAGCCGGACATGCCACAGAATCCTCGATATACCGGCGGTTAAGACTGAATTTTAAATTAGAATAAACGGGGAGAATTTTTTAACTTGTTTGCCATTTATAAAATTAACACAACCATGGGGAGAGCGTCTGGCAAATAATATTACCAGATTGTTTGGCGGCAATCTGTCACTACACGCAATGTGCGACGTAGTATAACTCTGCGTGAATTTGGCGAGAAAACCCTTGTTTTTCCTTGTGGAAACAGTCTGCATTTTTAACTCGCTTTACAATAAAAAAAGTGTATTCACTGTATTTCCGGACTTTTCCGACGTTATCTTGGTCAATAAATTGTCCCAGAAGAAACACAACCGTACAAAAGTAAGTGTGCTGGTCACACATCCATCAGATCCATAGATATTGAAACTTGTATTATTCTGTTGATTATAAATAAAGCCAACGAACTCCCTCGCCGTATCATAGTTTGTTTTAGTCTCCTTCGTCCCAAAAAGCGGCTGCGAAGGAGACTAAGTTTGTTTAAGCCTACTACAAAATGTTTCAACCGAACGTTATTTTAAAAACTCATTAGAGAGTCAAGACAGGGCGGCCAAATATACTAAAACTCACTAGTGATGGTGGTCTTACGCCGAGTTTCACTGAAATGCTACAACCGATAAAAAAAATTGAACGTAAAGAAATTTACTTGAAAATACTCAAGCCAAAACAAGAACGTGGTGAGGTCGAGGTGCGAACTGTTATGTAAGCCATTTCTCGCACCAATACCTTTTGTTTCAGTTGTTTCCGATAAAGTTGAAATGCAGTTTTGGTGCCACAAAGAACTTGAACAATATGAATAAAACTCTCAGCAAAATGTGGTTATTTTTAAATTTTCCAGCTTATCCAGTTCTGAGGTGATCTTAGCCGTTGGGGAATTATGGCCTTTTCACGCGCCATCCCAGGCGAGAATTGGACCAAACAGAGGCGATCACGTTTCACGTTTAATAACAAAACAAATTCACGTAAAAATATTTTCAAATTCTCAAACATGCTCAGACTGTTTAGGAATTGGCGTTTTAAGTAAAGAATACGAACAAAGGATTATTTGATACTTAAATTATCTTTCCAGATCAAAGAGTCCCAAAGAGTTGTCGTCACAAAAGTTATATTTATCTGTTCAAAACAGGCCGCTCTATGGGTCGTGACTGTTTACTTGTACGACCCTGAAACCAAATGGTGAATTTGCAAGCGCAATATAAACACAAAGCAAAGTGCTTCGCGAACCAACATACCATTAAAAATTTGCGTTCACGTGCGCAAAAAATATCTTCAATTTGTGGATCTCGAATCAAAAAACGGGAAGGTAAAAAGTGCCAGTGAAAATTTTGAAAATCTGCAATACGCCCAAGAGAGTTTTCTAGAGGATATGGCATGGCCGCGGGGATGTACGAAAATTCTCTTCAAGTTAAAATATTTATATCTTTCATGAACAAGCAAATTAATTCTTAACAGTTTTATTTTCTGGTACTTTCACACGGTATGTACATAGGACGCGACTGGAGCATGTAACACATTTGGTATGCTACTAGAAGGTTCTAATATTTCATCCTTGCTGTAACCTTGAGATTAATTGGTTTTAAATGTTCAGAGGATGGACGTCTGCACTTTGGAAGTTCGGTATGGTTTACCAGACGAACATTTGTCAGGAAAAGAGACTTTTGTAACAATTAGTGGATTTACCATAACAAAAAATTAAGCAGTTCAGCTCAGCATGACTAATATACAAATAACACAACAACAGGCCGGCATGATTGCGTCCTTGTAGCTTGCTATCGTCAATGACAAATGACATATCTCCAGTTTTTCCGCAGTGATTTCGGTGGATATTACATTGATTACAGTGGCAGTGAAACGCTTTATAAAGAGAATTAAACGCCACCGAAACTATTCTCTTTATCTTTTTTAAATGTTAAACGGAAAAAGAAAACTTAATGCAATGACCAAAACCGCCGCGTCACACAACTCTCTCTTCTATGGCATTTTTAGTTCCCGCGGTTCACAGCTCCACTCGTTGGGATGCAGAGATCAAAGTGCAACAAAGTAATAGTGAAGTTTAAACTCATGTCACGAATTTAACAGATTAAAAAACTATAATTACAACAGGTATCAAGCAAGAAATCTGGGCAATCCGTACTGTCACGTTTTTGTCGAGTTTCTGTAATCATGTGTCAACAGTAAAAGGTACAAAAACTTGCTTTGCGTTTCACACTCACTTGTCCCCGCTGTCAGAAAGAAATGTTTTACGTCAAAATTGAAAACAAAAGGTTTTCAGTTCGGATAGAACCGCCGTGACTTTCGCTTTTGTTTTTTTGTCAAGCGCTTCGGTATTCAAGGATCTTCAAGTTTGCTAAAATTTCTATAATTTTATAATCTTCTGCGTGTTCCCTTAGATATTTTCTATCTGAACGATCACCGTGTGACGATACCACTTCAATTTCTTAGATCATAGAATGTTCCTGCATCTTAAATGAACTAGATGGCCCTGGAACGAAAAATGTTTCATGGCCAGATTATGCAAGCAAAGCTCGTGACTATTCAGAGTTTTAAGAAGTGTCAGCAAGACCAAAATAGATCGTTTTGATTGGCTAGATGTGTGTCATTCAATCGACATATATTCCAGACGTCAAAACATCTTTGAAAGTCAAATAACACAGTGAAAAGTACAATGTGCTAACGGCACAGAAAAAAAAACTAGGCTAAAAAGTTAATAGATACACACAGAGAAAAACGCTTTGCTGGTATAAATGTCAGCTTCCCTTGAAAGCTCGATTAAACAGTGCAACTTCTACCGTTCATTCTGGCGTATTAAATATACAAAACACCAGCGCTACCTCCGACATTGACCCGCGAGTTGTTTCCGGTTTGCATTCTGTTCAAAAAAACTTCAAATTTCCCTTTTTATCGTCTGGTTAAGAATTTATAGAGTAGATCAAATAAGATTAAGATGCAACTAGTGAGTTACTTGAACAAAACTAAACACGGGCAATCGGTTACGGGCGAATAAAAACTGACGGCAGAAGTCAAAACATGGTCACTTTTCCTGTTGTGAAAACGACGGGGCAGTGCGTTAAAACATATTCACTCCCATGCTTGATCTCAAATAGGTTTCTTTCACAATTTAAGTTTCAGAAACATTCATTTTATGTTTAAAGAACAAAAGAGGGCCACATAACTAACAATAGAGAGTACCAAAATCAAATGCTTCGAGTTGGAAACGTCTACATGTCAGCCGAGTGGTTGTAGGCAGTTGCGAGAAGGCAGGAGAAAGGTTTATCCGAGCATTGGTCTCACAGCAGTTTCTTCAAGGGGTTTCTTTGGACATGTACCGTGAAGACTGTTGTTGGCCATTTTTAAGTTTAAATAAAAACTTAAAACTCATTTTTTCAAATAAAGAAACGTTTTTCGGATTTTGCGACTACAAGAGGTATGGTATGTATTCGTTTATTCAAAGTCGGTCAGCAGACACAAGCCGCCATCCGATTTGATATCGCCACATCGCAGACTTTGCGCCAGTAATAATTTGAGTGAATCAATAAGAGCTGGACAGCAAGAGTTTAGCGAAAATACCACCAATATTAGTTGCCGTAATAAATTGAAAATACCGTGTACCTAAAACGAAAGTTTAAGATACTCATATACAGCTGAAAAATAATAATACCTGATGGAATAAGGCGCACTACTAAAATGTCTGGCAATAATAAACTTTCAACAATGACCAATTTGGCAGGAGGCTGTCACGATGCTGTATGTGATTGGTTGCGGTCTCTTTGAAAACGAATGGTGTCGTAATCCTCAATTCTGTTGAGATCTCCGGTCAAAATTATTTCTCGAATCAATAAATTGAGTTGATATTCGCAGAAAACTTAACGCATTACCAAAACGTATCGATCAAATACGAAAAAGATGCAAGTAATTACTTAAACAAAGCTAAATAGCTAAATAGCTAATCGCTTACTCGAGACGTTGTCCCCTGGACACTATGGCCTTTGGGAAAACGCCAGTGCAAAACAGAAATAACCGGGTTCATAAGCCTTCATTAAACATATACATTGTCTCATGCTTGATCTCAAAAACGTTTTGTTTTATGTTAAGACAAAAACGAGGACTAACAACAATGGATTACCACAAGGAAACGTTTTAAGTTGAGAATGGCTTCAAGCCAGTGGGCATGCAGTTGCGAGAAAAATGTCGCCGAGCATTATTTTCACAGCAGTTACTTAAAGCGAATTCTTTAGTTGACACTGGTTGACACGTAACATGAAAACTGTTGTTGCTCCATAAGTATGTTTAAATAAAATCTTAAAAGAAACATATATCGAATTAT
The DNA here is from genome assembly GCF_052425735.1 of Oculina patagonica. NCBI lineage: Eukaryota > Metazoa > Cnidaria > Anthozoa > Scleractinia > Oculinidae > Oculina > Oculina patagonica. The sequence continues at coordinate 137,926 of NW_027558799.1, read as the reverse complement.
CGTCTTTACAGTTTTTAGAGCAAAATTATCAACTACAAGAGGTATTCCATCTACAGTCGGCCAGACACAAGCCGCTATCGCCGCTTCGCGGCCAGTAATTAGAGTAATAGTTTGAGTGAATCAATAAGATCTGGACAGCAAGAGTTCAGAGAAAATAACATAAACACTGCATAAATATTAGTTGATGGGATAAATTGAGAATAGAGTGTTCAGCCTTCAAAGAACTTTTCGATTTCGATTTACTGAAACTCTTATCTTTGTCTATTTAATCGGCGTATGATACGCAGGCAACACCAGCGCTGTTGCCTACGAAGCTGGCGGTTTAGCGGGCGCGAAATGAAAAACTCGGGCAGTTACCAGAAGGATTTCGCCACACATTGGTTTCAAAAACAATTCAAGCAGTTTATTTTGACAAATACCATGAAAACTCTGAGCCCGTTTTAAAAAATTCTGTCAAACGCCTTTTTTACAGTTGTGTTGTGCCAGAAAGTAGTAAAACTTCATATTCAGTGAATTTAAACACGCTGTGCCAGTGTTCGAATGAAACACATCAGAGAAAGGCGTAGCCTGCGTTGCAGCCGGACGTGTCACAAATCCTCGATTTACCGGGGTTTAGTTCGTCTGCTACGCAAATAAGAAAGGCGGTTCACTAAGAAAATTGTAAATACAGTCTACTTAAAAGCAGGCGAACAGAGGTGTCAGTGTTAAACCTTGTACAGCTCTATATGAAAGATGCAAGCGCAAAATAAATCAATGTGGGAAATTAAGTCCAACATCCTCGTTGTAAATTACAGGAAACGAGCAAGAACAAAAGCTAGTTGATGACCAACAATTCCTGGACGTATAACGTGAACTGGCCATAGTTAATTGAAGAGATAAATCAGAGTTCAAATGAAGTTTTTATGCACCGCTCTGGACATAAAATTTGCAACGGCAAATGATACCTTTCGATTGTATCAAAGCTACCAAAGTTATAAGATTAAATAATAACTAAAAGTAGTCTACCTGACTGCCATTATTCTCAGGCTAATATAGCTTGAGCAATGCCGGTAAATTCGCATTATTATACTGAGCTATAAAGATAGTAAAATCTTACCTCGAAACGAGTCCAAAGTTAACCAGAACGCGAGTGTACACGAAACCAAATCTACCAGAAACAGTCAAAGGCAACAATATAAGTAACTGCAAGCTCTCAGGCTTTATAAATCAATGAAGCGGAAATGCACATCAAAAAAACAAACTTACCAAAAGTTAAACTACTCAACGTTACTATTGTGAAAACGTGCCGCCCAAAACGGTCCAACAGTCGAACGCACAATGTGGCCTATAAACCTTGTGAGTGCTGTGAATGTCGATGTCCACTGCATGCCAGGGGAGCTGAGGTTTCACATTACCCCAGCTGTCTGTTAACACTCTCTACTGACGCTTTTGCGTTACACACCTATAGCAGAACTTGCTTTTCAGAGAAGCATTGCGTGACGACAAAAGTGATAACAAACACTGTCTTGAGGGCCTGGACATAATGTAGCCAGAACGGTCATATGATTGTCCCGCTAGCCATCGTCATGATCAAGTTAAAAATTGCCAGCTAGGATTCGGTAATTAGTAATTCCCAGCCAGGTTTCCTTCAATGAGTCCACTGCCAGCAAAATTCAATTCGAAATTTAAAACTTGCCAGCCAGTCAATTCGAAATTTAAAATTTGCCAGCCAGCGTAAGATTAGGCTGAAGAGCGGATATTTTGTGGAACGGATCGGTTGCGCTCTCCTGATTAACGGTCGAGTTTACGTTTAAACGATTCAGAGGTCAACATATAGGACTTGCGTATCTGTTGTCTATAACGCTATCTCCCCCCGAGGGCTCGGTTTTTTGAAAAAGCATCAAAAATGCATATTCAAGCAATGTCTGATTTGGAAATTCATGATTTACGGACTCTACGTATGATAACACTCGGACTTTGTAAGAGTGCGTTTCCTTGGCTGATTGTTCACCGTCGCACCCTATTTTTTCTATCTTTGCAGATCGAAGGGCGGAACTCCGACCCAGTCGGAGTGAAACGAAGACAACCGCGCATAAATCGGAGTGACGAAAGCTTTCAAGAAGTTTAGCTCTACTTCGTTTCGCCCCGACCGCAAATAGTTTGCTAGTTTGAAAACTCAATCTAGAACAAGAACGTAGCCATAGGACCAACTCAATCCCTCTACTTTTGCTCTTCGATTTGATAACACTCCTTCACCATCAAGATCCGCCTCTGAATCTTTTGAATTCTCTATAATCTCTGATAGAATTCGTGGAAAAAAGCCAGTTGCAAAACTGAAAGGAAATCTGACAAATATTGTTATCGGACACCACGTTATTTTTAGCCCAAAGGGCAAAACCTTTTCGATTTAATGACAAATCCCTGACAAACAGACCATGCTAAGAACCAATCACGTTTGATAATTTTATTATATTTTGTAGTATAATTACTTCAACAGAGACTCACTGGAATTTTTTTTTCGATTGAAATTTGAACTCAAATTTCAGTTACAAAAATCCGTATTGTGTAATTGTCTAAGCGTACAACTCGGATTTATACCAAAAAAATCTTAGTTGTAAACATCGTTCAATGTACAACTCGGATTTTTACCGCAAAAATCCGAGTTGTTTAATTTTCAAAAACACAACTCGGATTTTTAACACAAAAATCCGAGTTGTTAAATTTTCAAAAACACAACTCGGATTTTTACCGCACAAATCCGAGTTGTTAAATTTCCAAAAACACAACTCGGATTTTTAACACAAAAATCCGAGTTGTTAAATTTTCAAAACACAACTCGGATTTTTACCGCACAAATCCGAGTTGTTAAATTTCCAAAAACACAACTCGGATTTTTACTTCAGACACGTGGTTTTCCGCCGGGAACAGCTTAAAGTGCATGGTAAATAAAGGTGACGGGCCTACACGACTGACCTACGTTCGTGACATCAGGCAAGACCAAGGTTTCGTTCGTGACATCAGGCAAGACCATGGTTTCATGGTTTCATGGTTTTTGCCTGAACTAAACTATATAGTGCCATATACAAAACGCAAAACAGTCAGTAGGACTTGCGCGTGATAGATTTCAAATTTATATTTGAATCATGTGGTGCCAACGTCTGCAACGTAACGCAACGAGCAAAGGAGGTAGTAAAATTCTAAACATCGAGCTTAAAATACAGAGCGCTCGATCAAAATAATGCAAGAAGCATAGCCTTTACAACACAGAATGTCTTTCTGAAACCAACTTTCAGCTTTTTCATAGTAAAGCTGAAACAGTCTCTGGCGAAGCCGGACCAAGATAATCCGTGATAAGACAATACATCTTGCAACAGTATTGATTAAAATGCCGGGCCCGGCATCAGGAGAGCGCAACCGATCCGTTCCACAAAATATCCGCTCTTCAGCCTAATCTTACGCTGGCTGGCAAATTTTAAATTTCGAATTGACTGGCTGGCAAGTTTTAAATTTCGAATTGAATTTTGCTGGCAGTGGACTCATTGAAGGAAACCTGGCTGGGAATTACTAATTACCGAATCCTAGCTGGCAATTTTTAACTTGATCATGACGATGGCTAGCGGGACAATCATATGACCGTTCTGGCTACATTATGTCCAGGCCCTCAAGACAGTGTTTGTTATCACTTTTGTCGTCACGCAATGCTTCTCTGAAAAGCAAGTTCTGCTATAGGTGTGTAACGCAAAAGCGTCAGTAGAGAGTGTTAACAGACAGCTGGGGTAATGTGAAACCTCAGCTCCCCTGGCATGCAGTGGACATCGACATTCACAGCACTCACAAGGTTTATAGGCCACATTGTGCGTTCGACTGTTGGACCGTTTTGGGCGGCACGTTTTCACAATAGTAACGTTGAGTAGTTTAACTTTTGGTAAGTTTGTTTTTTTGATGTGCATTTCCGCTTCATTGATTTATAAAGCCTGAGAGCTTGCAGTTACTTATATTGTTGCCTTTGACTGTTTCTGGTAGATTTGGTTTCGTGTACACTCGCGTTCTGGTTAACTTTGGACTCGTTTCGAGGTAAGATTTTACTATCTTTATAGCTCAGTATAATAATGCGAATTTACCGGCATTGCTCAAGCTATATTAGCCTGAGAATAATGGCAGTCAGGTAGACTACTTTTAGTTATTATTTAATCTTATAACTTTGGTAGCTTTGATACAATCGAAAGGTATCATTTGCCGTTGCAAATTTTATGTCCAGAGCGGTGCATAAAAACTTCATTTGAACTCTGATTTATCTCTTCAATTAACTATGGCCAGTTCACGTTATACGTCCAGGAATTGTTGGTCATCAACTAGCTTTTGTTCTTGCTCGTTTCCTGTAATTTACAACGAGGATGTTGGACTTAATTTCCCACATTGATTTATTTTGCGCTTGCATCTTTCATATAGAGCTGTACAAGGTTTAACACTGACACCTCTGTTCGCCTGCTTTTAAGTAGACTGTATTTACAATTTTCTTAGTGAACCGCCTTTCTTATTTGCGTAGCAGACGAACTAAACCCCGGTAAATCGAGGATTTGTGACACGTCCGGCTGCAACGCAGGCTACGCCTTTCTCTGATGTGTTTCATTCGAACACTGGCACAGCGTGTTTAAATTCACTGAATATGAAGTTTTACTACTTTCTGGCACAACACAACTGTAAAAAAGGCGTTTGACAGAATTTTTTAAAACGGGCTCAGAGTTTTCATGGTATTTGTCAAAATAAACTGCTTGAATTGTTTTTGAAACCAATGTGTGGCGAAATCCTTCTGGTAACTGCCCGAGTTTTTCATTTCGCGCCCGCTAAACCGCCAGCTTCGTAGGCAACAGCGCTGGTGTTGCCTGCGTATCATACGCCGATTAAATAGACAAAGATAAGAGTTTCAGTAAATCGAAATCGAAAAGTTCTTTGAAGGCTGAACACTCTATTCTCAATTTATCCCATCAACTAATATTTATGCAGTGTTTATGTTATTTTCTCTGAACTCTTGCTGTCCAGATCTTATTGATTCACTCAAACTATTACTCTAATTACTGGCCGCGAAGCGGCGATAGCGGCTTGTGTCTGGCCGACTGTAGATGGAATACCTCTTGTAGTTGATAATTTTGCTCTAAAAACTGTAAAGACGATAATTCGATATATGTTTCTTTTAAGATTTTATTTAAACATACTTATGGAGCAACAACAGTTTTCATGTTACGTGTCAACCAGTGTCAACTAAAGAATTCGCTTTAAGTAACTGCTGTGAAAATAATGCTCGGCGACATTTTTCTCGCAACTGCATGCCCACTGGCTTGAAGCCATTCTCAACTTAAAACGTTTCCTTGTGGTAATCCATTGTTGTTAGTCCTCGTTTTTGTCTTAACATAAAACAAAACGTTTTTGAGATCAAGCATGAGACAATGTATATGTTTAATGAAGGCTTATGAACCCGGTTATTTCTGTTTTGCACTGGCGTTTTCCCAAAGGCCATAGTGTCCAGGGGACAACGTCTCGAGTAAGCGATTAGCTATTTAGCTATTTAGCTTTGTTTAAGTAATTACTTGCATCTTTTTCGTATTTGATCGATACGTTTTGGTAATGCGTTAAGTTTTCTGCGAATATCAACTCAATTTATTGATTCGAGAAATAATTTTGACCGGAGATCTCAACAGAATTGAGGATTACGACACCATTCGTTTTCAAAGAGACCGCAACCAATCACATACAGCATCGTGACAGCCTCCTGCCAAATTGGTCATTGTTGAAAGTTTATTATTGCCAGACATTTTAGTAGTGCGCCTTATTCCATCAGGTATTATTATTTTTCAGCTGTATATGAGTATCTTAAACTTTCGTTTTAGGTACACGGTATTTTCAATTTATTACGGCAACTAATATTGGTGGTATTTTCGCTAAACTCTTGCTGTCCAGCTCTTATTGATTCACTCAAATTATTACTGGCGCAAAGTCTGCGATGTGGCGATATCAAATCGGATGGCGGCTTGTGTCTGCTGACCGACTTTGAATAAACGAATACATACCATACCTCTTGTAGTCGCAAAATCCGAAAAACGTTTCTTTATTTGAAAAAATGAGTTTTAAGTTTTTATTTAAACTTAAAAATGGCCAACAACAGTCTTCACGGTACATGTCCAAAGAAACCCCTTGAAGAAACTGCTGTGAGACCAATGCTCGGATAAACCTTTCTCCTGCCTTCTCGCAACTGCCTACAACCACTCGGCTGACATGTAGACGTTTCCAACTCGAAGCATTTGATTTTGGTACTCTCTATTGTTAGTTATGTGGCCCTCTTTTGTTCTTTAAACATAAAATGAATGTTTCTGAAACTTAAATTGTGAAAGAAACCTATTTGAGATCAAGCATGGGAGTGAATATGTTTTAACGCACTGCCCCGTCGTTTTCACAACAGGAAAAGTGACCATGTTTTGACTTCTGCCGTCAGTTTTTATTCGCCCGTAACCGATTGCCCGTGTTTAGTTTTGTTCAAGTAACTCACTAGTTGCATCTTAATCTTATTTGATCTACTCTATAAATTCTTAACCAGACGATAAAAAGGGAAATTTGAAGTTTTTTTGAACAGAATGCAAACCGGAAACAACTCGCGGGTCAATGTCGGAGGTAGCGCTGGTGTTTTGTATATTTAATACGCCAGAATGAACGGTAGAAGTTGCACTGTTTAATCGAGCTTTCAAGGGAAGCTGACATTTATACCAGCAAAGCGTTTTTCTCTGTGTGTATCTATTAACTTTTTAGCCTAGTTTTTTTTTCTGTGCCGTTAGCACATTGTACTTTTCACTGTGTTATTTGACTTTCAAAGATGTTTTGACGTCTGGAATATATGTCGATTGAATGACACACATCTAGCCAATCAAAACGATCTATTTTGGTCTTGCTGACACTTCTTAAAACTCTGAATAGTCACGAGCTTTGCTTGCATAATCTGGCCATGAAACATTTTTCGTTCCAGGGCCATCTAGTTCATTTAAGATGCAGGAACATTCTATGATCTAAGAAATTGAAGTGGTATCGTCACACGGTGATCGTTCAGATAGAAAATATCTAAGGGAACACGCAGAAGATTATAAAATTATAGAAATTTTAGCAAACTTGAAGATCCTTGAATACCGAAGCGCTTGACAAAAAAACAAAAGCGAAAGTCACGGCGGTTCTATCCGAACTGAAAACCTTTTGTTTTCAATTTTGACGTAAAACATTTCTTTCTGACAGCGGGGACAAGTGAGTGTGAAACGCAAAGCAAGTTTTTGTACCTTTTACTGTTGACACATGATTACAGAAACTCGACAAAAACGTGACAGTACGGATTGCCCAGATTTCTTGCTTGATACCTGTTGTAATTATAGTTTTTTAATCTGTTAAATTCGTGACATGAGTTTAAACTTCACTATTACTTTGTTGCACTTTGATCTCTGCATCCCAACGAGTGGAGCTGTGAACCGCGGGAACTAAAAATGCCATAGAAGAGAGAGTTGTGTGACGCGGCGGTTTTGGTCATTGCATTAAGTTTTCTTTTTCCGTTTAACATTTAAAAAAGATAAAGAGAATAGTTTCGGTGGCGTTTAATTCTCTTTATAAAGCGTTTCACTGCCACTGTAATCAATGTAATATCCACCGAAATCACTGCGGAAAAACTGGAGATATGTCATTTGTCATTGACGATAGCAAGCTACAAGGACGCAATCATGCCGGCCTGTTGTTGTGTTATTTGTATATTAGTCATGCTGAGCTGAACTGCTTAATTTTTTGTTATGGTAAATCCACTAATTGTTACAAAAGTCTCTTTTCCTGACAAATGTTCGTCTGGTAAACCATACCGAACTTCCAAAGTGCAGACGTCCATCCTCTGAACATTTAAAACCAATTAATCTCAAGGTTACAGCAAGGATGAAATATTAGAACCTTCTAGTAGCATACCAAATGTGTTACATGCTCCAGTCGCGTCCTATGTACATACCGTGTGAAAGTACCAGAAAATAAAACTGTTAAGAATTAATTTGCTTGTTCATGAAAGATATAAATATTTTAACTTGAAGAGAATTTTCGTACATCCCCGCGGCCATGCCATATCCTCTAGAAAACTCTCTTGGGCGTATTGCAGATTTTCAAAATTTTCACTGGCACTTTTTACCTTCCCGTTTTTTGATTCGAGATCCACAAATTGAAGATATTTTTTGCGCACGTGAACGCAAATTTTTAATGGTATGTTGGTTCGCGAAGCACTTTGCTTTGTGTTTATATTGCGCTTGCAAATTCACCATTTGGTTTCAGGGTCGTACAAGTAAACAGTCACGACCCATAGAGCGGCCTGTTTTGAACAGATAAATATAACTTTTGTGACGACAACTCTTTGGGACTCTTTGATCTGGAAAGATAATTTAAGTATCAAATAATCCTTTGTTCGTATTCTTTACTTAAAACGCCAATTCCTAAACAGTCTGAGCATGTTTGAGAATTTGAAAATATTTTTACGTGAATTTGTTTTGTTATTAAACGTGAAACGTGATCGCCTCTGTTTGGTCCAATTCTCGCCTGGGATGGCGCGTGAAAAGGCCATAATTCCCCAACGGCTAAGATCACCTCAGAACTGGATAAGCTGGAAAATTTAAAAATAACCACATTTTGCTGAGAGTTTTATTCATATTGTTCAAGTTCTTTGTGGCACCAAAACTGCATTTCAACTTTATCGGAAACAACTGAAACAAAAGGTATTGGTGCGAGAAATGGCTTACATAACAGTTCGCACCTCGACCTCACCACGTTCTTGTTTTGGCTTGAGTATTTTCAAGTAAATTTCTTTACGTTCAATTTTTTTTATCGGTTGTAGCATTTCAGTGAAACTCGGCGTAAGACCACCATCACTAGTGAGTTTTAGTATATTTGGCCGCCCTGTCTTGACTCTCTAATGAGTTTTTAAAATAACGTTCGGTTGAAACATTTTGTAGTAGGCTTAAACAAACTTAGTCTCCTTCGCAGCCGCTTTTTGGGACGAAGGAGACTAAAACAAACTATGATACGGCGAGGGAGTTCGTTGGCTTTATTTATAATCAACAGAATAATACAAGTTTCAATATCTATGGATCTGATGGATGTGTGACCAGCACACTTACTTTTGTACGGTTGTGTTTCTTCTGGGACAATTTATTGACCAAGATAACGTCGGAAAAGTCCGGAAATACAGTGAATACACTTTTTTTATTGTAAAGCGAGTTAAAAATGCAGACTGTTTCCACAAGGAAAAACAAGGGTTTTCTCGCCAAATTCACGCAGAGTTATACTACGTCGCACATTGCGTGTAGTGACAGATTGCCGCCAAACAATCTGGTAATATTATTTGCCAGACGCTCTCCCCATGGTTGTGTTAATTTTATAAATGGCAAACAAGTTAAAAAATTCTCCCCGTTTATTCTAATTTAAAATTCAGTCTTAACCGCCGGTATATCGAGGATTCTGTGGCATGTCCGGCTGCAACGCAGGCTACAATTCCACCAGCTCCGTTCACGGCGCCTGTGTCTTGCGCTTCTGGAGAGGATTGTTCGATGTTATTTTGCTGCTGGATCAAGATCATTTCGTCGCATACTTCTCATTTGTAGAGATATTTACTGCATCCTATACAAGAAAGTCCATCTCCTTCGCATAAATATAGCAAGAAAAGTCATTAAAAGTGCTTCGACTCCCCTATTTTTTGAATGTTGGGCGCTTTTGTAATTTGAATCTTTTGAGTTAGCGACTTGAGTTTCACAGTGAAAACACTTCACACGTTTAACTACTAAACAAAATACCTAGAGAAACTGTTCAGCTAGTTAATCGGCCTAGTGAAAATCAACACAACCTACATTTCTTAAGGTTAACGTATACCTTTACGGGTGTCCTTAACCAAAACATTGTAAGCGCGCTGATTAAAACTCAGCCACCGTAAACTATATACTGATCAATACAAAGGTAATACAATGTACTATGTCGCTTCGGGCGAATAACAAAACTTCTGCATAATATCAGTCACAAGGAGTTAATCATCAAAACCACGTGAGGCTTAAGCGATATTCCAATTGGTTGCTTCGCAATTTATCTGTCAATTTTGGCTATCAAAAATTTACCGATACGTGTACAAGGCCAATCTATTTCGAAAAATAGAAATCTCTCACACGGTTCTTTTGCTAAATGTCTTATGAATCTTTGGACCAAATTTCGTGGCAAACAGTACAAGTACCCTATAAATTCATTTAAAGAGGAGACACTCGCATAAAAACGCTTTTTTTTTCTCGCTTCTAAAGGTTTAGGAATATTTCACGCCTTTGCTGCGCCATACATTAACACTATTGAAAACCAGGAGATTCCAAATGAGTCCCAAGGGGCGTTCTGGACAGGAAAACATTTCGCGCTTCGTAGTCGCTTGTTTGTCAGTGGGACATGGAAAGAAAATAAGTCTTGGAAGCAGAGGAAAAAAATAGGATGAAAAGCAGATTTTACGCCAAATACAGGCAATTTAATTCGCTATGAATTCCTCAGCAAACGAGCGCTTAGTGTGCCGCCAGGAGTGCAGGGAACGTGAAACTCTCCTGCGAAATGCATTGTTCGCAGGCTATCAAATTCGTCACAACAAGCGTTTTTAAAAGTCGTGGGGTTGTCGCTGCCTTATAAATCCCTGACAAAAGGATCAAATGTTTTTGTCAAATAATGTGTTGGGTTAATATTTTTGACCGACAAAATCTAAGATTCTTCATTAATCATTGTGATGAAATTGTAAACAACAGAATAAAAGCGACTTGAAATGCGAGATGAGATCGCCGCGAAAAACATCACGAACAACTCCACGGTTGACACGTTTTGACTTGTACATTTGTATTGATAAGGTACGTTTATGTAAAAACTTGCGTGCGTTTCAAGTTTTTAAATTTATTTTTTTACTTTTGGAAAATGACGATAAACTAGTTATCAATGATTTGGCTTGAAAAAAAAAAAAAACACCCCTTGAAGGTATACGGTAACCTTAAGCGAATATTCCGGCGAAATTTGAGTGTTATCCTGATGAGATGAGTTTTGTTAATATATCAAAATGGCTGATAAAGAAAACCTTTAAAGCTACTTTAAAAACATCTGCACTTGGACAAAAACAACTCTCTTTGCGACACAACAAATATTTCTTGACAATTTAGCGTTCCCTCTTTCCGTACATATTGTAGGAAATACTGCGGTAGTTTCACGTGTTGTGTGTTCCATTTATTGCTAAATCACCTTGCACTCTCAAATGTACTGTTACAGCAATGTTTTCCAGCAGTGCCCATCCCCATCCCGGGCCAATCTCCCGGTTTTAGCTTGACAAATTCCCGGGTGGAGACGAATTTCTTGATCAAATGCCCAGGCTTGTCCCAGACCCGGGATCGTCCACGAAGTGTGTGTACAGCGCATTGACGAAATCAAAACAAAAATCACATTTCCGTTTTCTGCCACGTGCTAGACCAAAATGGCAATGGTGTCAAATGTCCCGGTGTCATCCCGGGATTGTCAAATTTCCGACCCACTGGCAACGATAGAATTGAAAATGCCATACTCCCGAAACGTGAGTAAAAGCCCTGTGCCCGAGGGGACGGGCACAGCTGGAATTGACTGATGCTTAACGTTTCGCTTTGAATTTGACTAAATATTACTTTCAAACATGTATATATCTGCTGTCTGTTGCATTTTATACAGATTTCTCTCAATCCAAGATTGAGTCACGGTGGTTGAAGAGAACCAAACGACTGATGACACAAATTATCCACGTATCGTGCAACGGTGAAAAATAAGCTTAACATTAAAGAGGGGCCGCGGTAGTTGGCTACCAAAACAAGGCAGACCTTTCTGCTTTAATTTACTGCGGTGTTAGTCTTCTAAACAGACCTGACTTTTACTGTCAAACTTTTATAACTTGGCTTCTACTGACACGACTTGACCTTTGCTGCGAATTTTGCAATTAAGTTTGTGAAACTTTTGCGGCGATTGTCTACTGACAAGACTTGACCTTTTCTGCGAATTTTGCAATTAAGTTTGTGAAACTTTTGCGGCGATTGTCCACTGACACGACTTGACCTTTTCTGCGAAATTTGCAATTAAGTTTGTGAAACTTTTGCGGCGATTATCGACTGACAAGACTTGACCTTTTCTGCGAATTTTGCAATTAAGTTTGTGAAACTTTTGCGGCGATTGTCTACTGACAAGACTTGACCTTTGCTGCGAATTTTGCAATTAAGTTTGTGAAACTTTTGCGGCGATTGTCTACTTACACGACTTGACCTTTTCTGCGAATTTTGCAATTAAGTTTGTGAAACTTTTGCGGCGATTGTCCACTGACACGACTTGACCTTTTCTGCGAATTTTGCAATTAAGTTTGTGAAACTTTTGCGGCGATTGTCCACTGACAAGACTTGACCTTTGCTGCGAAACTTTGCAATTAAGTTTGTGAAACTTTCACGTTTATTGTGTTCTGACAGGACATGGCCTTGGCTGCCAAACTTTGTTATTATCCTTTGTGAAACTTTTGCGGCGATTATCGACTGACAAGACTTGACCTTTTCTGCGAATTTTGCAATTAGGTTTGTGAAACTTTTGCGGCGATTGTCTACTGACAAGACTAGACCTTTTCTGCGAATTTTGCAATTAAGTTTGTGAAACTTTTGCGGCGATTGTCTACTGACAAGACTTGACCTTTTCTGCGAATTTTGCAATTAAGTTTGTGAAACTTTTGCGGCGATTGTCTACTGACAAGACTTGACCTTTTCTGCCAAACTTTGCTATTATCTTTTGTGAAACTTTTGCGTCGATTATCGACTGACAAGACTTGACCTTTGCTGCGAATTTTGCAATTAAGTTTGTGAAACTTTTGCGGCGATTGTCTACTGACAAGACTTGACCTTTTCTGCGAATTTTGCAATTAAGTTTGTGAAACTTTTGCGGCGATTGTCTACTGACAAGACTTGACCTTTTCTGCCAAACTTTGCTATTATCTTTTGTGAAACTTTTGCGTCGATTATCGACTGACAAGACTTGACCTTTTCTGCGAATTTTGCAATTAAGTTTGTGAAACTTTTGCGGCGATTGTCTACTGACAAGACTTGACCTTTTCTGCGAATTTTGCAATTAAGTTTGTGAAACTTTTGCGGCGATTGTCTACTGACAAGACTTGACCTTTTCTGCCAAACTTTGCTATTATCTTTTGTGAAACTTTTGCGTCGATTATCGACTGACAAGACTTGACCTTTTCTGCGAATTTTGCAATTAAGTTTGTGAAACTTTTGCGGCGATTATCGACTGACAAGACTTGACCTTTTCTGCGAATTTTGCAATTAAGTTTGTGAAACTTTTGCGGCGATTGTCTACTGACAAGACTTGACCTTTGCTGCGAATTTTGCAATTAAGTTTGTGAAACTTTTGCGGCGATTGTCGACTGACAAGACTTGACCTTTGCTGCGAAACTTTGCAATTATTTCTGTATGAAGTTTGTGGTAGTCTTCTGGAATGTGACTTGATCATACATCAATCGTTCATTCGTTCTCTCATACATTCCCTTGTTTATTCCTTAATGCGTTTATTCATTCTATTTTTCAGATTGTTTTGGAGCGAGTTGTGGATACTTGTGACATTGTAAGAAGAAAATTACTTTTTATGTGGAGGTGCGTTTGCTTTTTTAAGTTTTATTTACGTGTTTTCAATCGTACATGCGCCATTTCATTGATCAATTTGTTCATTTACTCCTTTTTTCAGATTGTTCCGGGCGAGTTGTCAATACGTGTGATATTGCTTGTGATATTGTTGGAGGTAAGTTCCCACTTAACATGGAGGTGCGCTTAATTTTGATATTTTTGTTTACTTGTTTCCCGCTACCAGGAGTAAACGTGGCCTAGTGGTTAGGACGCTGGACATGTAATCCGGAGGTCCCTCGTTTAAGTCCTCCTCCCTGCCAGAGGGATTTAGATTGTTTATGATGATGATGATGATGATGATGATGCTGCTGCTAATGATGATTATTTTTTTATTACCTTATTATTTTGATGTTCCATTCCATAGGCGACTTATAGGCCAGTACAGGCCAAGTAATCTGTGTTTGTCATGGACCCAAATAATGAGCTAGCGAACGTGAACAGCCATAAGTCCAGGTATTAATTACTCTAAGGGTTTTCGAGCCATGTTATGCAAGCGACGAGAAAAAGAATAATATAATTAAGAATCCCATAGCGAGGAGAATTCTCGCCATCCGAATGCCTTTCGAGGCGAGGTAATCAGATTGAAATTGTCAATAACTGTGTCCTGTAAACTCGCTCAAAACAAGACAGTTTATTTTTAGAAATGTTTTGCTGTGAAATGCTCCAAATGTTCGGGAAAATGACCTCTTGAAATTCCCTTATCAGCAAATGAATATTCTTGTATTATTGTACCAATTACCTAACGATAAATACTAGGTCATGATTTTTTTTTTTCCTTTTTATCTCAGAATGACACAAAATTCTGCCTCTAAAGAAAAGGTGGGAAGTCTTCCTTCAGTTAAGGTACGTTTGTTTGGTATTAATAGGCAAATATTTTCATTATCTCACAGTAAACTCTGTTTTTGATGTCACAATAAGTCATTGACTTCTGTGGACTTCTCGAATAAACAACATGAATAAATCAGCAGACGTTATCCAGGAATCAATCAGTTTGACTTTAAATCTTCTCTTATTTTCTAAACACCACTCTCATTTTTGTATTTTTAAAATAGTAAGGCATCAAAACAAAAAAGAATTATTTGGTTTAAACTCAAGAGTCTCCCCTAATAAGTGTTCTTTACACTCTGAATGAAATACCTTTTGATTATTTGAATTTTGACGGTCTGCTTTTTCACCATTTGCTAGGTGTCAGATGTGGAGAATTGGTTGAAGAACTGTGCAACTGTGTCAGAAGATAGAAGCACCGTAGTTGCGAAGAAAACGTTGTACGACAGTTTTTCCGCATTTATTGGAAGGGAGACAGAGGTGGGAGAACAAGTATTTTTCGGTTATCTTGGTTTAGCGCTTTCTTCTCTAGGATATTCAAAAGTAAATCCAGTATACAAGCGAGGTCGTCGAGTAGGATATGTAGGGCTCGAATTAGCAACAGTTGCAATAGCTAATACTACCGTTAACGTAAAAACAAACAAGAATGATAAGAGTACGAAAACAAATATCGACGCCCAAGAGCTGATTCATTGGATGGAAGCAAATTATTGCGAAGGAGGAGAAGAAGACGTGATTTTCAAGCAAGAGCTATGGCAGCATTATTCAACTTGTTGTGGCATAGCAGAAGATAAGCGAGAAGTATTTTTCTCGGTACTTGGCAATTGCGTACTCAAGAAACCTTCTTTCAAACGGTGTTTGAAAATTAAACATAAAGCCTTTAAGTTCCTCAAAAAAACGCATCAGAAGTCTGACGGCGCCGAAATCCAAGATTCGAAAACATTGAGCAAGGAAGGCCAGTCGCAACTCCCAATAGAGAACGATGATTCCTTATCTTGCGGTGAAGAATTTAGAGAGAAACAATCGGGTGAAGACGAAATTAACCTGTCCGAATGCAACGAGATCCGTGAAAAAGCGAGTGAAAACACCAGGAGTGAGTCTTACCCTGAAGAAAACCAGCATCTGAACAGCAAATTTGATTCTAAAGATTGTTTAAAGGAAGACCAGACGTTACCCCCAGCTGATATTGACCGAACTGATTCTTTTGACTGGGAAACTGATGCAACAAATTATAAAAGCCATGACAGTTCCAGTGATGATAGTAGTGACCATTCAGCGAGTGAAATATCTTCAGAGAGCACTGCCGATGAAAACGAGTATTCAATCAGTGGTAATAAAGAAGATTTTTGCGATAACCTATACCAAAAGTATCACAGGCACCTCGATCACCTGCTCCCGTCTCATCTTCCTGGCAGACCCAAGTCTTTTGAAGCCTACCTTCAGTCTGTATACCCACAACTATCGAAATTTGATGTCGAAAGAGCTAATATTCAGTCCTCAGCTGGAAGTACCCCTATATACAAAGACGCTCGTATCAGGTCTTTCCTCGCATCATGCTTTCCCGCCATCAAAGTTGGAAGCTTTGTTTCTGCGCATGATGGATTTTCGTTTGAAGGTGACGTCTTCCCACAGTTTTCACAAATTGGAAAGGGAAACATCGCATGCCAAATTTGTATACCTTATTTGAAGTGGGCCATTCTCAACTCCCACCCACACGCTGCAGCAAGATCAAAACTGGCATCCACTGACGCGATACTTAATGATACAGCAACACTTGAATTCTCAGGAATAGTTCAAGTACGCGAGCACAGTATGTCAAAGTGTCACGTAGAGGCCAAACATTTCTGGCAAAGGGAACGAGTTGAAGAGCACAAGGCGGACCATCCGTCGAACAAAGAGAAAGGAAAGAATACAATGTTGATTAGCGATTACTTCAAGAAGACAGCGAATCCTTTAAACTAGATGGGACCTCAGAGTCGCAACAGCCAAGGTCAAAACCAAAGAAAGACAGATGTTTTTACCTTTGGGACTCTGAGGTCGTAAAAGATTTTGCAAATGATGTCCAAATTAGAAGATATACGCCCAAGAAACTCTTTCAGGAACGACTAAAGAATGGTTCACTGACCTCATGTAAAGGTGTTCCTGGACACGAAGAATGTTCCACGTACAGCGTATGGAAAACGAAACATGAGGCAGAAGCTTCAATGCTCAAGGAAGAAGCACACTCTAAATCAAGGTCAACGTACATCGCTCTTTCGAAAGAGGTCGTGGCAAATGGAAAACTCGTCCATATTAGGGGAGGTATCAAAAGTCTTGATCCGCCTTGCAAAGAGGAAGCCTTGACAGCTGGTAACCATCCATACACTTGCGACAATTGTTATCTTCAGTTACGCGAGCTACAAGATACACTCCGGCATCGAAAAAAAGGCAGCTTAGAGAACGCGCAGAACCGCCTTGGATTAAGAGGGTTCAACAAGCGCTATGCGAAGAAAGGTGAGGTCGCCAACGCATTGGAAATCGAGTACCAACGCCGTAGAGCGGCTGAAGCTAAAGTAAAGCAGTTGGTTAGGATCAGTTTGTCACCAAGAGAGTGGGAAGAAAGGCTTCATGATTCCTGTTTGAATGGAGAAGATCAAAGACTGGCAATCGATCTGGTTCGATTACTTAAAATGGGTATCTCGGAGAAAAATCCAGTGCAGATGCTTGTGATAAGAAATCTGGTCTCCAAGCTAAAATCAGCCTACAACCATCACTACGTTGACTTGGTTAAAGACATCAGTGGTCTTTTCAAAAACCAACTTGGATCAACCAATTATTCACTCCTCGCTGACATGTTCGGTCTAGCTAGAGAAACCACCGCAACAAGACACGCATCACAATTACGACTAGATCCTGGTCTCAATATGGACGCCATTGATTTAGCAGCACAAACGTATAAAGGCCTCCCCATTATTGAAGCTAGTGACGGTGCTCGATGTCTGCGCTACCTTGAGCCCCGAAAGTTAAAAGATGGCCAAGTAGTACTTGTAGGTAATACGTGGGATCCTGATGTCGACAGTTGGCCACAGAACCTTTGTATTCCCCGGAAGGATGCGAGTGAAAAAGATCCAGATGACTTTGAATCACTGAAAAGGCTAACAGAGCAGCTAATAAAGGACGAGAAGTTAGCTAAAACTGTGTCCATCCACAACCTCACTGCGATGACGTCCTTTGAAAAGCCCACTACTATAATCTGCATGTGGCCGAGTCCTGATCGCGGGTACACAGCTAAGCATCTTTTGAAATATTGGGAGCATCTCAGAAGAATTTGTTACTACGATAGTACCGGAGCTGTTCGCAAAACCCCAATAAATTTAATTTGGTATTCCACCGATTCCGCGGGTTTCTCATTAGCTGCTGCAGTACATTTAATGACACCGACGAAAGAAGAGATTCAAGAGGGAGTGTGTTATCTTGGCCTTGGAATTGACGAAGAGATGTTTTCTGCGCCGTACTACTGGCAGCTCCCATCCATAGCTTACTTAGACTATGATCACGAGCAAAGATTATTTTTGAAGAATCTCAAATACGAAACACGTGAGTTGACCTTATTTGAAGAGCCAGGAGGAAGCTCACGTTTAGCAACGATAAGGCATCTCCAAGATCTGAAGCACCGCTGCCAAGTCTTAGGACTAGATTGTGGTTTCAACGCTGCAGACCTGCTACTGATCTATTTCTGTGATCAGAACTCTGACGCCTGCGTAAGGTTATTCACTCCTCGCATCGCTGATCTTCTCGACGAGCACGTACCAGGGTCGCAGGCAACCAGTCTTTACATCAGAGCTGTCCATCGCTTAATCGAGCCCTTTCGTGTACCAGATTTTGGATCATCCAAAGACGTTCAAAGGTCTATTTCATGCGGTATTACCATCTTACGGTTGTGGCGAAAAGTGCTAGAGCTGAAGAAGATGCCTCTTCATTCGAAACCAGGAGCAAAAACCGATCCCACGAAACGTGGAAAGTTTATCACCACTGGCTGTTATAAGACTGCAGAAATACTTTTTGCTGCTGCTACTATTCACCAACTGGCGATATTCTTACATTTCAAGCAGCTTGGATCTGCGTGGGCTTCCCCCTACAATTCTGGTACAAAGACCACGGAAAGAATCATCGGAGAAATGCAAGGGAAGACAACCGAATTGCAATCCCTCGATTCTCAACCCACCTTTGAAGCCATGCTGGATCGAAGTTCCAAGGTTCAGTTTAATTTAAATGCAAAGCAGCGTCTTTCGCATGCCGGAGCATACGTGACGGCGTCAAATAAAAGGAAGAAATTAGCCTTCGCCTTCAAGCAAAGTCAAGATAAAAATCAGTATTCCTTTCCCAAAGAGTACTCGGTTTTTAAAAAAAACCAGATTGACGCACACAGAGAAGGAGTGAAAGAAGGCCAAGCCCTGTTCCGGAAGTATCTGCCTACTGAATGTGTCAAACTGCTACAGGAAACGCAACATTGGGATAAGCCATATACGTTTACAAAGCCACCAGGATATGCAGTAGTGGACGGTCCACCTTGCAAGGATTATAACAAGTTGAATTTGTCGTTTGTTGACATAGCAGATGTAGACAAAATTCAGGAAGAAGAAATTGGTTGTGAAGAAATCGAAGAAGAGCGAGAAAATGCCGAATTGCTTTGCGAAAGTCCTTCTGACGAATGTGAGCATGATGACGAGGAAGAGTTTCTCGATGAGAACGGTGACGCTGGGACGGACCACTTTGAAGACAAAGGAGGAGTTTGGAAAGTTAGCAAATGCGTCAATGGGCGATTAACGTACATCCACGTGAAGCAGGCGATCAAAATTCTCTTGCCTCGGGAGTACATATCGCGATGTCGTCAAAAAAGGCATTGGGCTTCAAAGTATCTCCCTGGTAAAGAGCCCTTAAATCCGAAACATGACATTTACAAGTACTGCGACGTCGCACTGAAGGTTGTCCAGAAAGGAAAGACGAAGTTTCACATTGGTCGAGTTGAAGCAATCGAGTCAACAAAAGATGGAACGGAGGTCACAAGTTTTGAGATGAAGGGCAAAGTTCCTGTACGGATCCGTTGTTCCCTATATTATCACGAGAGAAGTGATGTTTACTCTGTCAGGGAGGATGTTATTCTTACTGGCTGGAAGACAAATCAAAGCATCATTTGTAAGGTAGACCTCCAGCCAATACAGGGAGAGTGTATGCAGTACAGGCTTCACTCTTTATCCAAGGACCATCTTCAGAAGCTTGGAGTTGTTCCCTACAACTGCAGCGAAGAATCTTTCTCACCTTTAATACAAGACGGATGCCTTGGAGACAGCAGTGACCACAACTCTGAAATTGATGAAGATTTCTTCGAGGTTGAAAAATTATTAGAAAGACGCTTGTCAAAGGATACTCTTTGCTATGAGGTTAAAGTACGGTTTAAAGGTTATGGACCAGAGGAAGATATGTGGCTTCCATCTTCGTTCTTCAACCGAACCATACAATTTGAATCGACGTCAAGATTTGGACGTAAAAGAAAACACAAGCTCGATCCTGAGAATGATATTGAGGTCAAAAAGAAGAAGAGGTCAACGAAGAGAAAGGAGAAGGAATCCATGCCTAAAGAGGAAGACTGTTGTCACACTAAGAAGAAACTCAAGAAGTCTAGCAGCAAAAGTCAAGCAGTAGGTGAAGCAAGGAAGTTAGGCAAAACTTCAGCAAAAGAAACAAAGGCAGCTTTTAAGAGAACTTCACCGCCACTGGACGGACGCTGTCAACAAACACAGCCTGCTGAGGTAACAAGGAAGAGCTCAATGAAACGTGCAGCAAAGGAGCAGAAGTTAAATGAAGAGAGCCCTGGACTTGTCGACAAGAAACCCCAAAAAACCATCATCAAAGGGGAAGCAGTAACTAAAGCAAAGAAGGTTAGGAAATCAAAACCGTTGGACACACAAAGGCAACTCAACCAGTCCTCAGGGCGTAAAGCGAAAAAGAAACAGGCCGACAATAAAGGGAAAAGTTATCGTTCTTCCCTGCGATCTTTTAACGTGACCCCAGACATCGACAAATCAGAGGCTACTAATGTTGAAACGCCAAGCGAACAGGTTCCAGCTGTTAGTGTGACCGAAGATGTTATTTCAGAGGACGAACGCTGTCAACAAACCCAGTCTGCTGAGGTAAAAAAGAAGAGCTCAATGAAACGTGCAGCAAAGGAGCAGAAGTTCAATGAAGAAAGCCCTAGATGTGTCGACAAAAACATCCCAAAAACCATCATCAAAGGGGAAGCAGTAACTAAAGCAAAGAAGGTTAGGAAATCAAAAACGTTGGACACACAAAGGCAACTCAACCAGTCCTCAGGGCGTAAAACGAAAAAGAAACAGGCCGACAATAAAGGGAAAAGTTATCGTTCTTCTCTACGATCTTTAAACGTGACCCCAGACATCGACAAATCAGAGGATTCTAATGTAGAAACACCAAGCAAACAGGCTCCAGCTGTTAGTGTGACAGAAGATGTCATTTCAGTGGAAATTTCAGGCGATAAAACGGGCCAATCGAGAACCCTTGATAGCAAGAAGAAGGTGGATAACGGAGAAACAAGCATGGAAATGGGCATTTTATCAGATGTTCAACGTCACAACGACAACTTCCTCTACCCAAGACGTATTCTGGGTGAGTCCATGTTTCCAGAAGTAGATCATACATTGGTAGACTACGAAATCTGCACTAGTAATGGCAGCTTGATTACCGACGCACTCAATGTTCGAAGACTCCCGCCACTTTCTGTTCTGAATCAAGTGAACGATGAAATCAGGAGGAGTAATAGCAGAACATCAATTGCAAAATTCCAATTTTATGGAAATTTTGACTCCGAAGGTATTCGTATACTACAAAGATTTCATCGGCTAAAGGGCTTACGACAAGAAATCCGTTTCGAGAAGACGTGGTTGAATACTGTGTTTGCAGCTTCTAAGTTTGGAGAGGAAGTCACCCACGCTCTTTTAGATCGATGGAACAACGATGACACGTATCTGGCTGTATATCAAAACTACAGGATCACATCACAGGAATTGTCCCTTCTCTGCGGCGAAAGATACGTGTCTGATGAAATTATAAACTTTTTAACACTAAAGTTCTGCGAGATGGCAAACAAATCCAAGGAAGCATGCCAATACATCTTACTGCCATCCTTTCTATCTTCTGGGTGTGTTTTAAGGAATGTCGTTGAACGCATATGCCTGCAGAACGACATGGAACAAGTAGTCACCATGTTTCTTCCCGTACATATGGCGGACGCGTGCCACTGGGGTCTAGCAGTCTTCTCTGTAACAGAACAAGCAATATTCTTTGATGACGGATATCACTGTGCCATACCAGAAAATCTCAAACGTAATGCCTACGAAATTCTCTCCATCATGTACCAAACGACACGACTGAATTGTTTTCAAAAGTCAAAATGGAACGAGATCACACGATTCCGTACTTCTATGCCCAATCAACCACAAGCCAACACGAGTACATCCACCGGTTGTGGAAGCTGCGGAGTTGCAGTTGTCTGTGCAGTTCGTGACATTTGCGCTGGAAACACCACCAGATTCACCTGGACATATCAAGATGCACCACGTCTGCGTGCGGAATTAATGGTGGAGCTGCTTAATCTTTCCTGAGTGAGTAGACTGCCCCCGTTATTGACAAATCGTCGGCATTCGGTGTCTCTGACAAGTCACAAAGGCAACTGTGCTAACTTAACGTCACTCTTCGTTCATCTATTCTTCATGAGCAACGACCGACAGTGCCCTTTTTCCACGTTATTGTTTGTCATCAAGTCAGCTTGATAAACAGGAGACTGTGTTACCTTGAAGATAATTAGTCAGTAATATATCCATCGTAAGCAAAAAAAAAAAAAAAAAAAAAAAAAAAAAGAGGGGCTTCCCCGAACGTGATTCGTCAATGAAATATTCATTCCTCTTGGTCGACAAATAACTCTGCTTCCATAAACGTTATTCCTCGATCAACCAATTATCATGATGAACAAATGAATCTGCTTCAAGGAACTTGAATTGTCAATTAGGTATTCATATCTATCAACAAATGACTATGTCCTAGAACGTGGTTCGTCATTCGTTCAGTTTTCGTCAACAACAATTGATTCAGATGAATATACTTCCTTAAAAGTTATCCGTCAATTATGAATTTATGTCGATCAGCAAAGGATGCCACTTAATTCACTGTGATTAGTCAATACGTTATTCATATTGATTGAAAAATGACTCTGCATCCTTGAACGTGCTTAAAATATAATCAAGAAATCGATTTGTCTTATTCGATCATCAGAATCACCAAATGGCTCTCCTTTATTGAACGTTATTCGTCAATCATCAATTCATCTTGAAAACTCATACGCTAATCATCTGTTCATCTCGCGATCAAGAAGTAATCCAATGCTCTGCAAACTGAACTATGAAGCAAATCACATGCAACGTGTCGCTAATACTCTGGTATAGTCGATGCTGTACAAACCAAACTATGAAGCAAATCACAACCACGTCTCGCTAATACTATGGTGTAGTCGATGCTCTTCAAACTGAACTATGAAGCAAATCACATGCAACGTGTCGCTAATACTCTGGTGTAGTCGATGCTGTACAAACTTAACTATGAAGCAAATCTCATGCCACGTCTCGGTAATACTCTGGTGTAGTCGATGCTCTACCAACTGAACTATGAAGCAAATCACATGCCACGTCTCGCTAATACTATGGTGTAGTCGATGCTCTACAAACGGAACTATGAAGCAAATCTCATGCCACGTCTCGCTGATACTCTAATGTAATCGATGCTCTACCAACTGAACCATGAAGCAAATCACATGCCACGTCTCGCTAATACTCTGGTGTAGTCCATGCTCTACCAACTGAACTATGAAGCAAATCACATGCCACGTCTCGCTAATACTCTGGTGTAGTCCATGCTCTACAAACTGAACTATGAAGCAAATCACATGCCACGCCTCGCTAATACTCTGGTGTAGTCGATGCTCTACAAACTGAACTGTGAAGCAAATCACATGTAACGCCAAGTTAATACTCTGGTGTAGTCCATGCTCTACAAACTAAACTATGAAGCAAATCACATGCCACGCCTCGCTAATACTATGGTGTAGTCGATGCTCTACCAACTGAACTATGAAGCAAATCACATGCCACGCCAAGTTAATACTCTGGTGTAGTCCATGCTCTACAAACTAAACTATGAAGCAAATCACATGCCACGCCAAGTTAATACTCTGGTGTAGTCGATGCTCTACAAACTGAATTATGAAGCAAATCACATGCCACGCCACGTTAATACTATGGTGTAGTCGATGCTCTACAAACTGAACTATGAAGCAAATCACATCCCACGCCTCGCTAATACTCTGGTGTAGTCGATGCTCTACAAACTGAACTATGAAGCAAATCACATGCCACGCCTCGCTAATACGTCCATGCTCTACAAACTGAACTATGAAGCAAATCACAGGCCACGTCTCGGTAATACTCTGGTGTAGTCGATGCTCTACCAACTGAACTATGAAGCAAATCACATGCCACGCCTCGCTAATACTATGGTGTAGTCGATGCTCTACAAACTGAACTGTGAAGCAAATCACATGCCACGCCAAGTTAATACTCTGGTGTAGTCCATGCTCTACAAACTAAACTATGAAGCAAATCACATGCCACGCCTCGCTAATACTATGGTGTAGTCGATGCTCTACCAACTGAACTATGAAGCAAATCACATGCCACGCCAAGTTAATACTCTGGTGTAGTCCATGCTCTACAAACTAAACTATGAAGCAAATCACATGCCACGCCAAGTTAATACTCTGGTGTAGTCGATGCTCTACAAACTGAATTATGAAGCAAATCACATGCCACGCCACGTTAATACTATGGTGTAGTCGATGCTCTACAAACTGAACTATGAAGCAAATCACATGCCACGTCTCGCTAATACTATGGTGTAGTCCATGCTCTACAAACTGAACTATGAAGCAAATCACATGCCACGCCTCGCTAATACTATGGTGTAGAAGATGCTCTACAAACTGAACTATGAAGCAAATCACATGCCACGCCTTGCTAATACTATGGTGTAGTCGATGCTCTACAAACTGAATTATGAAGCAAATCACATCCCACGTCTCGCTAATACTATGGTGTAGTCGATGCTCTACAAACTGAACTATGAAGCAAATCACATGCCACGCCTCGCTAATACTCTGGTGTAGTCGATGCTCTGCAAACTGAACTATGAAGCAAATCACATCCCACGCCTCGCTAATACTCTGGTGTAGTCGATGCTCTACCAACTGAACTATGAAGCAAATCACATGTCACGCCTCTCTAATACTATGGTGTAATCGATGCTCTACAAACTGAACTATGAAGCAAATCACATGCCACGCCTCGCTAATACTATGGTGTAGTCGATGCTCTACCAACTGAACTATGAAGCAAATCACATGCCAAGCCTCGCTAATACTATGGTGTAGACGATGCTCTACAAACTGAACTATGAAGCAAATCACATGCCACGTCTCGCTAATACTCTGGTGTAGTCGATGCTCTACAAACTGAACTATGAAGCAAATCACATGCCACGCCTCGCTAATACTATGGTGTAGTCGATGCTCTACAAACTGAACTATGAAGCAAATCACATGCCACGCCTTGCCAATACCATGGTGTAGTCGATGCTCTACCAACTGAACTATGAAGCAAATCACATGTCACGCCTCGCTAATACTATGGTGTAGTCGATGCTCTACAAACTGAACTATGAAGCAAATCACATGCCACGTCTCGCTAATACTCTGGTGTAGTCCATGCTTTACAAACTGAACTATGAAGCAAATCACATGCCACGCCTCGCTAATACTCTGGTGTAATCGATGCTCTACAAACTGAACTATGAAGCAAATCACATGCCACGCCTCGCTAATACTATGGTGTAGTCGATGCTCTACAAACTGAACTATGAAGCAAATCACATGCCACGCCTTGCCAATACTATGGTGTAGTTGATGCTCTACAAACTGAATTATGAAGCAAATCACATGCCACGTCTCGCTTTTACTATGGTGTAATCGATGCTCTACAAACTGAACTAGGAAGCAAATCACATGCCACGCCTCGCTAATACTGTGGTGTAGTCGATGCTCTACAAACTGAACTATGAAGCAAATCACATGCCACGCCTCGCTAATACTATGGTGTAGTCGATGCTCTACAAACTGAACTATGAAGCAAATCACATGTCACGCCTCGCTAATACTATGGGGTAGTCGATGCTCTACCAACTGAACTATGAAGCAAATCACATGTAACGCCTCGCTAATACTATGGTGTAGTCGATGCTCTACAAACTAAACTCTGAAGCAAATCACATGCCACGCCTCGCTAATACTATGGTGTAGTCGATGCTCTACCAACTGAACTATGAAGCAAATCACATGCCACGTCTCGCTAATATTATGGTGTAGTCGATGCTCTACAAACTGAACTATGAAGCAAATCACATGCCACGTCTCGCTAATACTATGGTGTAGTCGATGCTCTACCAACTGAACTATGAAGCAAATCACATGCCACGTCTCGCTAATATTATGGTGTAGTCGATGCTCTACAAACTGAACTATGAAGCAAATCACATTCCACGTCTCGCTAATACTATGGTGTAGTCGATGCTCTACAAACGGAACTATGAAGCAAGTCACATGCTACGTCTCGCTAATACTCTGGTGTAATCGATGCTCTACAAACTGAACTATGAAGCAAATCACATGCCACGTCTCGCTAATACTCTGGTGTAGTCCATGCTCTACAAACTGAACTATGAAGCAAATCACATGCCACGTCTCGCTAATACTCTGGTGTAATCGATGCTCTACAAACTGAACTATGAAGCAAGTCACATGTCAAGTCTCGCTAATACTCTGGTGTAGTCGATGCTCTACCAACTGAACTATGAAGCAAATCACATGTAACGCCTCGCTAATACTATGGTGTAGTCGATGCTCTACAAACTGAACTATGAAGCAAATCACATGTAACGCCTCGCTAATACTATGGTGTAGTCGATGCTCTACAAACTGAACTATGAAGCAAATCACATGTCAAGTCTCGCTAATACTCTGGTGTAGTCGATGCTCTACAAACTGAACTATGAAGGCAATCACATGTCCAGTCTCGCTAATACTCTGGTGTAGTCGATGCTCTACCAACTGAACTATGAAGCAAATCACATGTCAAGTCTCGCTAATACTCTGGTGTAGTCGATGCTCAACCAACTGAACTATGAAACAAGTCCCATGCTACGTCTATCTGATATAAAGATGTACTTTAAGACTGCGCCTTCCTTGCATTCGGTTTGATATTTAACATCTGGTGTAGTTGATGCACTACAAACTGAGCTATGAAGCAAAGGCCATGTCATGTTTCGCTTATACTCTGAATTGCATTGCTTTGCCACCAATTTGACTTTGAACATCACGGAAACACTGTGCCTCCTGGCATTGAATTGTATTGCTGTGCCATCAACTTTACTTTGAACATCAAGGAAAGACTGTGCCTCCTGGCATTGAATTGTATTGCTGTGCCATCAACTTTACTTTGAACATCAAGGAAAGACTGTGCCTCCTGGCATTTAATTTCGTACTTCTGTGCCACGAATTGGACTTTCAACATCAAGGGAAAACTATGTCTCCTGGCATTTAATTTGTACTTCTGTGACACCAATTTGACTTTCAACATTATGGAGAGACCGTGCCTCTTGGCATTTCACCTATACTGTGTCATCATCGTGACTTTCAAAAATGGCGGTGCCGTGCTGTTTGTTTAGTTTAACCTACTAAAAGTGTTATAGATGAAATTCACTTATCGATATAATTTTGGATACTCTCTAGGTCAACCTGTGTAGTATTTATAGCCAGTCCCACATAGTTCGTTATAGTATTTGAAGTAAATTGTCGATAATAATTTTCCTTTTTAGACAAATGTTCGATTTTTGTTAAGAAGTGCTGGGAACGCAGCATTATTATACACAAATTAAGAATGTCTTCTGACGATTATTTAAACTGGTCGATATACTGGTGTTTGATTTGCCCGTTTAAGTTCGGAATAACATAGAAAAACAAAAACTTTAAGTAGTATGAACATTCCGTATTTTCTCGAAAAACGCCCCCAGCGTTTACAGTTCAAACTTCGGCGGGTGAAGCCCGCGTTTATTGGAGACTCCTGCAGTTTATTCGTACCCTGAATTTATCAAACAACGGGTTTCATGCATTACCGTTAACAGATAATAATTACAATTTAAAATTACAATAACAATTTTTCAATCACAATTTCATACTTTCATACCTCTAATAAATGCTTTAAATGCTTGGAAATACGGCGTTTATTCCAGAAAATACGGTAAATCAGTTGATGTAGTCCATCATGTCAGGTACTCGGTTTTCCTTAACATAGCCGTCTCATATAGTAATTTAACAGTTGAGAAACAAATACCATCCATTTTTGGGCGCATTCGTTTGGGACTATTCTGGAATAGGAAAACTCGGAATACACGGTGATTTCATTCTTTTGGGACCTTTTCCATTTTCGCAGTAAACGGATTCACAAGGCAGAAAGAGGCAGAGGCAGAAAATGCGTTCTTTTGGGGCATTTTTGGCGGGAAATCATATGCGACTGGCCGCTCTTGGTCGTTTGCAACTCCTACGTGTGTAGATACAATAGCAACCAGCTCACATCCGCAAACAGTATTCTGTTTTCTGAATATTCATTCCTATGTAATTGTGAATTGATATTACGTGTATTCTGTTATTACGGAATAAGAATAGCCAGTTAGACAGAATAACCCCAAAAGAATGCGCGCTTTATTTCAGATATCCTTACATTTAAAAAAACATACAGCATACAATGAAATTGAATTTACCATTAAAAGCTGAGCAGAATACTGAGGTTTGGCCACTGATGGCTATTTATCTCAGCATGAAATACGTTCAGCGACATTTCATTTAAAGTAATTGCAAGGATACAGGATACTTTCCTGATTATACTGCCCTTCACTGGAGAGTCTGTTGTCTTCGTAAGGTTAGTAAAATGTATACAAAATTTTCATCAAAACAGTAAGGTAAACTTGTGTCTTTGATGCTATTTAATAAAGTGGGAAACTATTTTAATACAATTTTCATGGCTGGCAAAAATGGGATTCAGGAAAAACCTGCTTTGCATAAGTTCTCTGGCTGGGAAAAAATATTTGAAATTGATACTGGCTGGCAATCAGAATTAGTTAAAATTCGCTGGGAAAACCTGCTTCGAATAAGTTCTCTGGCTGGGAAAAAAAATATTTAAAAGTGATCCTGGCTGGCAACTCGAATTATGTATCTACTGCTAGCTGGCACTGAAGAGCGGATATTATTTTCCCACGGTGGTTAATTATTAACCGTTAATAACTTATTGGGTGTCCAGTAATCGTTTCCGGCAACGACCAATCGATTTTGAAAATTTTCTCGTTGGGTACTCCTGCGGCATCAATAACATGCAAGTAGTTTACATTTTCACGGAACATTTCAGATCTTGTCCTTCCAGAGCGAACATTTTGAGAGCTTAAAGCTGATTTCCAGTCCGTACTGCGCAGACTCGGGGTTTGTTTACGTTTTTGTTTTGAATTCGTTGAAACGTTACACTTCGGTGACAGCATACATGAAGTTTTTTAGTCCGCCATTACAGTTCGCTTCGTTCAAGAACTTCCGATGAGCTGAAACGTCGGTTTGAAATAGCGTCAAGGTTCTTCTACTTGTTATTATTTGTTCTGCAAGGATATCTGGCGTTAATAATGAAGAAACAGATAAGTTTGTCACGTAATTTTTAGTTTTGCTTTGTTTGTGAGGCTCACATAAACATTGCAGCCGAGATTGCGCAGTACGGACTGTAATTCATCTTTAAAGCATATCTTGCAATTAGAATTTAGCCAAAACAAACTAAACTAGCACAACATGTGATAGAGTACAGATTTAGAGGCGTCATTTAACTCTACAAACGGAAACCACGCAGCGCGGACTTATGACCTCTAGACACTTCCTTGGCCACAATCTTACGGCTCTACAATACATATAATGCCTCCAAATAATAACAGTACCCTCAGAAAGAAGTCAGAAGCAAATAAGGTCGAAAAACCGAGCACAAAAGCTGTTCCCGGCGGAAAACCACGTGTCTGAAGTAAAAATCCGAGTTGTGTTTTTGGAAATTTAACAACTCGGATTTGTGCGGTAAAAATCATAGTTGTGTTTTTGAAAATTTAACAACTCGGATTTTTGTGTTAAAAATCCGAGTTGTGTTCCTGGAAATTTAACAACTCGGATTTTTGCGGTAAAAATCCG
Source organism: Oculina patagonica (assembly GCF_052425735.1). Lineage (NCBI taxonomy): Eukaryota > Metazoa > Cnidaria > Anthozoa > Scleractinia > Oculinidae > Oculina > Oculina patagonica. The sequence continues at coordinate 107,965 of NW_027558799.1, read as the reverse complement.
AGTTGTGTTTCTGGAAATTCAACAACTCGGATTTTTGCGGTAAAAATCCGAGTTGTACATTGAACGATGTTTACAACTAAGATTTTTTAGTATAAATCCGAGTTGTACGCCTAGACAATTACACAATACGGATTTTTGTAACTGAAATTTGAGTTCAAATTTCAATCGAAAAAAAAAATTGCTCATGTCCTATATGGGCCACCGTACTATTGCGTCTGGAAAGCAAAATTCTTTTCTTACACGCTATCTACACAGGAT
>NW_027558799.1:73377-107207 GCF_052425735.1 Oculina patagonica | reverse complement strand
AAAGTACAATTTTGTACATGTTTCAATGGAATCTTCATCAAAATCTTGCTGCATTGTGGAAAAGTGCTTTTTAAGCAAAGTTAAAGGAAATTCAGGATCGTAGCATCAAAAATTCAGTTTAACGGTAGAAAAAAACCCTGTTTTTGGAGAAATGTAGCACTGAAAGGGTTAATTGAAAAGGGCAATTCCCTTCAAATTGTGCTTCTTTCCATTGAAATCCAATTTATGGAGCAAAAGCAATGTGAAACAACCAGAAATTGGCGATAAAGCAATCTTGGGTACTTTTGCTTAAGGAATCTCGATGTAGTTTTTTTAGCTTTAGGGTGGCCTTTTTGAAAATTAAAACTATCTAGGAAGCCAATGTTAGATTTTTGCCAAAATACACCATAATAATTAAATATGACCAAAGTTTAATTTTTTACGGGTCACTTAGTCACAAAGGTTACCATAGCAACGATTGTCGTTTTCTTTTGTTTTCAAACAAGCTTGATTTTCTCGAAATCTAGATTGACAATTGGTATTTATTTTTTGATATGTTAAAGTACAGTGGATTGACTACCTGTAGACAAAATTTCAGAAAAATCTGTAAGAGCGTTTAAGAGTTAATCAAGAATGAAGTTTTTTGTAACTTCTTGTTGTTTCTATAATTGGTAGTCGATATATTTTAAGAAATTAAAGCAAAAACTCTCTCGCTTTTAGTTAATGGTCTTTGATGGTGTTAGCATTTACATTTCAGTTTGAATAACTGCGTTCAAATACTACGAAACAATTTAAAAGGAACTATTTCACATTAAAACGGAATTTTTCTGAAAATTTTCTGCTTGATTTACTTGAAAACGCTCTTACGGGTTTTTCTTAAATTTTGTCAACAGTTAGTTAATATACTTATCTTTAACATATCAAAAAATTAATACCAAAAGTCAATCTAGATTCCGAGAAAATTAGGCTTGTTTGAAAACAAAAGGAAACAACAGTCGTTGCTATGGTAACCTTTGTGACTAAGTGACCAGTAAAAAATTAAACTTTAGTCATATGCATATTTGATCATTTTGGTGTATTTTGGCAAAAATCGAACATTGGCTTCCTAGATAATTTTCATTTTCAAAACGATCACCCTGGGGCTAAAAAAAACTACATCGAGCCTCCTTAATCTCGTTCTCAGATTCTTTGTAGAAGATCTGGGAACGAGATTACACCCGTTTGTCACAAGTTGTTCTTCTTTCTAACGTTTTATGACGTCATTTCTATGGTCTGCTTAACAAACATATTCCATTTTGGCGTGCGTCTCTTCAGTTATAGATCACACAACAACCTATCCTACCAAATTATTCCCAGATAAATTTTAGATAGACTCGCAAAGTTTGGCAGCGTTCAGTTGAATCGCGGGTACTTTCCGCCCCCTTTCCTCCCTGTCTGGATAGGTTTAAGGCAGACAACAACCCGTAAAAACCAATATCATTTGTTTCGATGATGTCATAGCGCTCTTTGAATTCATGAAAAAGTAGGAACGCATCTGAATCTTTTAGGAAATGCGAAACCTTGTTAATCCCTTTTTTCAGCCATTCTTCGTAGAAGATTGGTTTGTTGTTGATCCGTAAAAGAGAGTTGTGCCAAAGGTTCAGAGAGCGAAAATGGTCTGTGACTAAACAATTTTCTCGAAAGTTATTTCAGACCAGATATTTGCGATCTTCTCGATCAAGGGATATGTTAACACTTTTTTCTATTGTTCTACTGTATCAAAAGCATAATCGAGAAAAACTAAAAGTCCAGCGGCTTTGTTGGCCGTTGTATAATGGGTTACGCTATCGATGAGTCTGATCAAGAGAGGATATCCTCTCTTGGTCTGATATAAAGAATCCAGTTTGATCGTTATCTATAAGGTGCGGCAGAACTTTTATTAGTCTGTTGCGATAGCTTTGGTCCCAATTTGGTAATTACAGTTTAAAAAAATTATAGGTCTCCAGTTCTTTAAAAAAATTTTTGCAGAAGAAAATGTTTCATCCTCCAAGAAAAGAATGGTCCGTCCCTAACGGTATGGCCAGGAGAGCAACAGATAATTTATTCCTGGAGGAGCCACAATTTATTTCTACTAATATGTCCGTGCAGGTAGAATAATAGGTTCGTTAGTATTACAACCACTATATTTTCTTTCGATATTTACACTAATCTAAGCGTTTTTAGGAATATTTACACTTCAGTCGTTTAGCTTTTGAGACGAGAGGGAAAAGTGTTAACGAAACCTTTCATTTTGCTTATCGCAATAATTGTCTTTGTGCAGTTTATTTTTCATGGTTTTGAACTATGTTGGCCAGTGACTGAAACAAATAAAATTAATCAAAATAAAAACTTGAGAAAAAATTCAACTTAAACTTATAGTTGACCATCTTCTCATAACAGTTCCGTTTGGAATGTTTTAAGCTGAACTCAACAGAAAACCGCTAGAACCATAATTAAAGTGTGAAAGGAAAACTTTGCTCTTCTTGTATGGTGATACTTCAATCCTAACAATAGTCGTCAATTTCCAAGGTTGAAAACTGAATAAAATTTAGGTTCCTTTCCTCGATATACCGCACAGCGACACACACACACACTCAAAAAAGAATCGAAACTTTATGCAAATTTAAAAGCGATTCATAAAAGACTGACTAATAACGCCTTACTGCGTTATTGTCTTACCGTGTTATAGTAAACTAGCAATATATTGTCTCCTTTAGCATCACTAATAGGTCCGACCATAAGTGACTGAAGCAGCTGTGTATGGTGTTATAACTGGAGTCCAGCAGGTGTGATTTGAAATATATTTTATCGTTGTCAGTCTGATATTTACATTTAAAAGACCTCGTTTCTGCATCCGTAAATAACACTGCTGTACTGGTCAGGAATCATTTATCGTTAAATATCAATGAAAGTAAGTTTTTTCTTTTTCTTTCTTTTTACTTATCGACCACTTTTGTCTTTCCATAGAAGCACTTGTATGATTTGTTTAGAATATTGTAATAGGCTTTCCCCCCATACATGTGCGCTTTACCTTAATTTTACTATTGTTATCGCTATAATTTTAGCGAGTTGGGCGAAAATCGCTAATTTTAGTACGCGCTAAAATTTGTCACGGTCAAATTTATTACTCGTATGTTAAGTATCCCCCCTCTCGCCCCAAAAGAAAACAAAATTAAAGACCATAAAAGATAGTAGACCTGAAAAGGTCTTTAAAAATGGATGTCGGTAACTTTGTTCTTTCGGGTTATGCAAATGTTCGTTCAATATCAAGTGAGCTTGTTCTTTTTCTGAACATTGATTTCCGTCTTAGCTATATGTTCATTAAAACTGGTTTACACGATATCACTAAATTTTTTATTAATTTTGAGAAAATTGCTACATTAAATAGACGCTTAATCTTGCGCGGGAAAAATCGCTAAAATTAGTAGCCGCTAACAATAGTAACCTTAAGGTTAAATCGCTCAAACTCTCCCAGCAAATTAAAGGATATGAATTTCATTTGAAATTAAAGTTACAGGTTTAAAATACATATTTATTATAGCGCTGACGGTCGTGTCGCCTGGATTTGTCTGTTGATCTTATTGAGTGATTTTGTAAGTCATCATTTCTTAATTAAGGCACCAATGCGAGGGACATTTAACTCCGCGACTTGACACTCACTGGTGTTTTTGACAGAGATGGAAACTTTCTTAGTGGTGCTTGCAGCCGTTGTTGTTCTCACTGAAAGGTGTGATCCAGCACAAAGCGAAGACATTTGTATTCGCAAGCGGTTTTTCGTAAAGAAAGCTCAAGGTAAGCGAATCAAGGTCAATCAATGTAGGTGCTTTACTGCTAGGAAATAAATTGTGATCTCACGCTGACGTATTAAGGCTAAAGCTGGTTTGTTATAGGTTGTTTATTAATGCGGGAATTTAATTTTGTTTAAATTTCAGTAGCATGGCAGGCTACTGCGAGTCTATCTTCCATGCATACATGGATGGGACGCTAGGCCCAGTATTTTGTCTTATTGACCCAATAATTCGCCAGTACTGCGCGTTCATTTTTTCAATGCGGGCAGGGTGCCACTCGGATCAAATGATCGTGTCTCAATTGCCAAATAATACAAAACGATCGAGAAATGGCGGGCACAATTTTTTGTGGTCCATATCGATCGTTTAAGCTGGTAACCGGATGATACCCCACAATATACAATGCAACAGTATTTATGTGACAAAATTATTTTTTGAGAAACTGGCAAATATAAGATAACTGCTTTAATTAAGCTTGTAACTAACCAATCATAATTTAGCCCAAATGGAGAACTTCCAGCTACAGCTACCAATCTCATTGTAGATCACCCTCGCACTTCCAAGTTTTACCTCCTCCCAAAAATACACAAGCCAGGCAACCCAGGGAGATCTATTGTGTCGGCATGCAACTGCCCCACTGAGCTCTTGGCAACTTACCTCGATCAAATCACTTCTCCCTTAGTTCGCAGTTTGCCCAGCTATGTCAAGGATACCAACCACATGCTCGACATCGCGCAGACTTTTAGCTATCCGACGACCAGCGCTAATCGTTTTGTGTTCACAATGGACATCAAGTCTTTGTACACAGTAATACCAAATAACGATGGCCTTTTAGCATTAACACATTTCTTAGACAAACGGCCAGTGCTGGAACCACCTACGCATACTTTAGTACGCCTTGCAGAGTTGGTCCTCACACTTAATAGCTTCAGTTTCAATGGAGGTTTCTACCAACAAACGGGTGGCGTGGCAATGGGAAGTAGACTGGGGCCCAACTACGCCTGTCTGTTCGTCGGCCACGTCGAAGAACAGATTTTCCAACAGTATCCTGAGAAGAAGCCTGACCTCTACAAGCGTTATATTGATGACATTGTAGGGGCAGCTGCTTGTAGCAAGAGCGAACTTGACGACTTTGCCACGTTCGTTAACAACTTCCATCCAAGCCTTCAGTTCACCTGGGCAATCAGTGACAAACAGCTTCCTTTCCTAGACCTCTTCCTGAAGCCAACACCTCAAGGACTGGCGACAACCATTCACTACAAGGAAACCGACTCACACTCGTATCTCACGTACACTTCAGTACATCCTGTCCAGTGTAAAAACTCCGTCCCTTATAGCCAGTTTCTACGCCTCAAACGAATATGCAGTGACGAAAATGACTATAACACCAAAAGCAAAGAAATGTCATCTTTCTTTCTGCACCCTTGAGTATCCTCCAGCAGTTGTAGAGCGAGCCCTCCAACGCGTCAACAGCATCTCCCGCGAAACTGCCTTGCGACCATCTAACGACGGGCAATCCAACGAGCAAGTTATCCCCTTGGTATTAACTTACAACCCAATCAACCGCCACATGAAGAACATTCTTTCAAAGAACTTCTCTCTGCTCAAATCAGATCCTGAAACAAAGGAACTCCTTGACAACTCGCGCGTACTCGGTGCTTACCGCCGGGACACCAATTTAAGAGATTCCTTGGTTCGCAGCAGTCTTCAATCCGGCGCTAACACAGGGGATGAACCCCATGGAACCTTTCCGTGCCACCGCCCACGATGCAGGACCTGCGCCCATACCAATCCAGCCTCCCAGATCAACACCCCTGGTGGACCGCTGACAATACGACAGAGGTTCTCGTGCACGACCAGTAACATCGTTTATATTATCACTTGTCGTGCATGCACCATGTCGTACATTGGCGAAACAGGACGTAGGCTCGGCGACAGGTTCTGCGAACATTTAAGATCTGTCGAGAGGAAAGCTGACCTGCCCGTAGCAAAACATTTCTCCTCGCCTGGTCACACAACAGATGACATGATGGTGTCTGTTGTGCGATCAGTCCTTACGAACATCAGAGAAAGACGCAGCGCGGAAGGCCGCCTGATCTTCAAATGCCGCACTCTACAGCCGCGCGGCATAAACATTGACTTTGCTTTTATTTAAATGGACTCAGTTAGCGCGCGCGCACGCAATGTTGCCACATTCAAAGAAAATGACGCGCGCTGACTTTAACGGCTATTTTCCACTGATGAAGGGACAGAAGTCCCGAAACGTCAGGATTTATTTACAAAAATTAGCGCATAAACGAAACTCTAACTTTATTATGTGATCAACAGACTGCGCTACACAGTTTTTAACAATATTTTGACAATATTGTGATCTTATTATCATAATTTAGCCCATGCACGGGGGTATAAAATAAGAAGTATTTATGATCCTTTATTATGATTAAAAGGCGCTGTGCTGATAAATCACGTGTTCGCTGAGCACCAGGTCACCTCGGCGATTGATTGTGCTCACCGGTGCATGCGCGAGTCCAAGTGCATGTCCTTCAACTATCAGGATCACAGTACAACGCTACCACATGTGTGCGAGATTAACGACGAGACAAAACAGAATAACCTTGAGAACTTCATTGGCATGGATGGGTTTAGCTATTTTGAGTTAGAGGTAAGTCATGTACAAGTTTCAGGGCTGTACTTAAGATTATTTGTCTGTGGGGGCAAACTCCGCACACCTTTAGTTTTCTTATTTTTTTTAGTTAGTTTTCTCCGCCTTTTTATTTTTCTGGCGGGGGCAACGCCGCCCCCCCCCCCCCCCCTAAATAAGGCCCTGGGTCTAGTAAATTAACTTTATAATGTCTTAGACGTCCGCATTCTGGCTTCATGTCGATTTTGATATACTGTAAAACAAATTAAAAAATAAAAACTACTATACCTGCACCTCAATTTCGTATGTTTTTCTTTTTTCAGCAGCCTCATCTGTGCGGATCAGGCCCTTGTTATAATGGTGGCAAGTGTCTGGAGCAATGTGACAGTCCACCCAAATGTATCTGTGCTGAAGGGTATACAGGAGCACACTGCGAAAACAAACTTTCAAATTCATCAGTCCCAAGTGGTAAGAAATAAGGGCTTAAAAAGCAAACTTTTTATTTGAATAGACTGACTGACTGACTGACTGACTGACTGACTGACTGACTGACTGACTGACTGACTGACTGACTGACTGACTGACTGACAGACTGACTGATACACCGACTAACAGACTGCTTACTGTCTGTCTGACTGACCGCTGACGGTCTGTCTGTCTGTCTGTGTCTGTCTTGACTAACTGATTGCCTGTCTGACTGACTGACTAATTTGAAGTGCTGAAAACTAACCCACTAATTTCGTTTTTAACGTTAGTTCTAAGAAAAGAAGTCAATCCTTAGAAAAGTATATATTTGACGTCCGTGAGATTTGAACCCACCACTCCCAGATTACATCGCCGCATTACAACAGTATTTAATAGACAAGCTCGTAATTAGGAAAAATATCTCTAATTAATAAAAATTCATACATTCACCGGACCAAGGCAGAGATAGCTCGCAGCCAGCCAAGGCAGAGATAGCTCGAGAGCGTACTCTGACATCAAACATTGATCGTTACATTTTATTGTTGAAAAATGTAACTGAAAATCTGAAAAAATGTAATATTCTATGTTTAAAAAAATCGGGAAAAAGTGAGCATTTTTATGTTACCCACGAGCACTTTTTAAAAAAAATAGCATTATTTTAGCACTTTTTTGGCAAAAAACGAGCACTTCTTTTAGCATTTAATGCTTTTTTTACGAGCACTTTCGGTAAGAGCCTACCCTGGGTACTTATAAACCGGAGTATTTATTCGTTAGAAAACAGAGGGGGGGGGGGGGGGGGACTATAAATACGAGGACATATAACCTGGAGGGCTCAAATCCAGTATTTTACAGTACGTACATAGCAAACGACATTCTTAATTCTTACAGCGAAAACTGCGTCACCAGTAACTCAGTAACATTTGACTTTTTCATAGAGCGGTTTTCAATATTAAGTTTCGTAAAACCAAAAACCAAAGTAACCACTTTTGCCAATCACAAGAACGCAAACAATCCAGTGAACCAACCAAGACTCGAAGTGTGTATTGCATGTAGCCGGCCCAGGACACCACGTGAAGAGAGTCTTAATTGGTTTTAATTTGATTTTACCTCTGATGGTTGAGGTGGCGCGAATATTTTAAACCAATCACAGACAGAAATAATGCAAAACCAAAGCAAGTGGGAATTACTTTCGACACTCAATTGAAAACCGCTCTAAGTGCCACCTTGACCTACTTTTTCTCCTCTCTTAGCGAAAAGTTGCCAAGCCCTAAAACTGGCTGGCGAAAACTTAGACGGCTTGCACCAAATCCATCTGATCAACATTGGCTCAATCCAAGTTTTCTGTGATCAACATACGGACGGAGGGGGCTGGACAATCATACAGAGGCGCACCAGTCCCTTTGCGCTGCAGTTTAACAAGAACTGGGTCGAGTATGAAAACGGCTTTGGAAATCTTCAAAGTGAGTTTTGGCTCGGAAATAAAATCATTCACGAGCTCATGAATACGACTCGCACCCTTAGGATTGAACTGAAAACGCGTGAAAACAAAGCTGGATTCGCAGAGTACTCCCACGTCACAGTTGACGGGCCAAACGATAAATACCGTATGAAAATATGGGGTTACTCTGGAAACATCAGCGATTGTGGTGGCGACTCGTCATGGCAGTTTTTTACGACGAAAGACTCTGATAACGACAAATATCCTAGTAAGAACTGTGCAGTGGACGACAATGCGGGCTGGTGGTACAAAGATTGTGGGTGTGGAAATTTAAACCGTCAGTCAGGGCCCAAGTGGGACTCATGGTACATCTCAAACGATGCCATTGTTTTTAGTGAAATTAAGATACGTTGAACAAGGTGAAACTTTGTAAAGCAAAATCATTCTTGTTCCTAGAGCCGCTTGTCCCTCTTAGCTGGCTGAGCCTGGGGCACGAGGAACAAATGGCTCTGGGGACACATGATTTGATTGGCTAGATCTTCAACAAGGAAATTCGACATGGGATTTTTAACAAAAATTACCGGTACTGTCAGTGAGAAATTTTGGTGGTTGTAAAGAATTCCTTCACTTAAATCTCTCTACACTGGTAAGCAGATAATCAGTCTTGATTTACATGTGAGAATTTTATTCCCAAACTGTCATTTCATCACCTTTTATTGTGTTAATTTTTTATAGTGTTTCAACAAACCGTTCTCCAAACCTCAAACGTAAAGTCTATTCAACAAATCGACGAAATTTTCTCATGGTCTACATTCACCACTCGCCTACTACTATTTGTTCTACTTGAGATTCGAACATTTATGACGTCATTTCTTTGGTGCAGACCTTGGAAAAATGTGGTGGATTTGTTCTATAGAACTTCATAGAAATTATGTCATAACATATCATAGGTTACGTTAATTTCATGGTCAAAACTTCCATCGAGCACAGCTTCGACCAATGAACGCGCGAGAATTCTGCCAGTTATTATAAAAACACATATTTCTTACAATAGGTATATAGCAGTGTGTTTATCAGTTTCATAAACGTATTTAAGAAACAATATCGGTCGAAAAACAAAATAGGCGAAGTTAAACGGGCTAAAACTAAAATTCTATATGCCCAATACTACTCAGTCTTAATTTGTCACGTAACTAAAAAACTTATTCTAAAATTATCTTATTTTAAACTAGGGGCTAGAGCGACCTTAAACGGCATTACCAATTATACAATTCATATAATTGTCCAGCAAAATTCTCACAGTCTATCACCGGGGTTTTGTTAGTCTGCAACGCAGGCTAAGGAACCGTGCGCACTATATGAATATAATGTGCAATATAAATGTGCTATGCACGTCGCGCTCGAGGTTTGCACCTATATGACTTGCATATTGTATTGTATTAAAGGATTGATATTCTTCATTTAGGTCAATATAAGCTTGAAGCTTAAAGCAGTTATTAACCCAACCTGGTGTTTACAATAAAGAATGTGCATGAATGTTTTTCTCCTTTTCTTTTTTTTTTTTTTTATCAAAACCAATGATCGCCGATAACGTATTTTGTTTCTCTCATTCGCACATTTCAGTTGAGATATTTTATCTGATTTTGTCGCAACGATGCTGCAATGCATGTCGAAAAGAATTATTGTCCGAAACCAGCTACATTTCACTGCACCATAGTGTCCAAAGTTGAACTCTTGTCTTTTTTGTGCAACTTGGCGCCACAACTTGCAATCTCGGGTGATAATACGAGTAACGACGCTTTGGAACTTACAATAACATTATTGCACAAAAAGTTGTAAGAAAATGTTTTCTGTTTTGGCTTTAATTTTGTGTTTGTTACAAGACCAGTTTTTTTTTTTTTTTTTTCATTGTTTCAGATTGCGATAATCAGCATAGATAATAAAAATTCGAAACCTGAAAAGATTTATACATTTTCATGCCTAAATGCCATAGTAACAATGCTGTAGGCATATTCTTCATTTTCAGCCATTTTGATGTACCCTTGACATTAATTAGCCAAGTGCTTATCTATAAAAAATGGTGTTTTTGCTACAGACCTGTCTGCTTCTTCTGCAGCATGCAGTATATGTATGTTCTATTAACAATTATTCTGCGAAATCGCGCGGAATATCGCCTGATACTTAGCCGACGAGGCCGTAGGCCGATTTGGCTAAAATCAGACGATATTCCGCAAGATTGAGCAGGATAATTGTTTTATTATTCAACAAATTGTCAACGAAACACATTTTGCAGATTGAAAAACTGTAATTATGCAGCGCTTAACAAGATTTTGGGCGAATCTTCGCAACCTACGTATATCGCAGGATATATGTTATGTACGGATGACAAATATCGTTAACATTTTGACCATATATGGGCAGCGCGCGCATCTGTTGAATAATAATTATCTATTTTTTTTTACCTCTACAGTACCGGTAATAGAAAATTAAAGACAAATGCAATGTCTCCAAAGACATGTACTTGTCTCCCCCACCCCACCCCTCGGCTCCACCTGGCATAACTATTTACATTGCCACATTTTAAAAATCATTGTAAGGGTTGTCTATCGTCATAGCATGATATATAATGTCTCTTCTTAAGACACAACACATCCAGATGAATTGTTAGCCGGTTTAACAGGACTTGAATCTTCAGGCTCGGGTACAGGTTTCACATCGCCTGAAGCAGCCTGGGAATCCTGAGAAAAAAGACAAAGTTTAATTCACTACTTGAAAACAATACAATAAAAAAAAAAATTGTTTCCCGACGCCCTTACTAACGTGAAAGATGGTTGGTCGGTCAAGCAAAGAACAAACGAACAAAAAATAAACAAAGTACACAATTAAAAAATTAGAGGTGTGTAGGGGCCGGGGAGCTTGTATCACGGGCAGATTTAGAAAGTGCAACTTTGTGACTTTCGTTGTAGCGCAACGCAAAAATTCGTATACAACTTTTATAACATACAGGTAACATTGACTGATAAAACAATTGTCGTAGGGGTTTAAAACACGAATCGGTAAAATTATTAATTTCCAGGTTGTCTGTTTGTTTTTCAACTTTTTTAAAAAACAGGGGTCGATTGCATGTTCATGGGAAACGAAAAAGCTTAGCCACCGAAAAACATGAAGTCAAAAAAAAACGACCCTAAAAATAGCATGGAAAAAATAATCTATCAGTGCATAATTAACACACGGACCTCATACTCAGTTGACAAGAGGTATAACCAAACAATAATTAAAAACACTTCTTTTTCCATTTTTTTGCCGATAGCGGGTCATTCACTTGACAAGTCAATCCACATTTAGTGAGACTAGTGAAAGTTACAATACAACTGACTTACCTGGGGAGGGTGGGCTTTTGACGCATCAAATCCAGCATAGGTATCTCCTGACCATGAGGCATGAGGCGCCGGCAGTGAAAATTCCTGTGGACTTGCTAAGCCATGTGTCGCCTTGAGTTCAAGCTCAGGAGGCTCTGCGGGGATCTTATGAAAGTAACTGAATAAAAGAAAAATGAGATAACAAATAAATATCATTATAGAGCTAAAAAGTGCTTTTGATAATCAATTACTTGTTAGCCATCAGCTCTAGTTTTCTGAGGGAATAGCCAACAAAGCGTAGCCAAAATGAATATCACTCAAACAAAACGAAAGCAATAAGTCTTGACCAGTGGTTGTAGTAGAAACTTTCCTAATTGTTGATAAAAAAGTGATGCCGCCTTGTGAAATCTGTGAACAGTCTGGTGATAATCTGCACGTGATCGTCAAGGCCCAGTAACACCGGAAACATTTTTGTTCAACTTATCTCGCAACTTTGTTGCATTGTAAGTAATAATTGTTTTGCGCGTTTCCCTCCGTTACGGTTTGGTTAAGCGCTATAAGTTATAATAATTATAATGTCCTTACATGAATCCATTCTCGTGGTTGGCTTTCTCCAGTTTCTTTCTGATAATGGGACCGAGTTTAAGAAAGAACGGGTGTTCCCATGGTCTGGCAGTAGAGCCAGGCCCTTTAAAGCTGGAGTACTCACGGGAAATCGCTTCTGCCTTCTTGTACACTGTATGGGAATAAAGAGACGCAAGTGTAAGCTACGAAATCATAATTGGACTCTAAATGCTCCCTTAGCTCAATCCAATTGATTTCATTCAGTCACACACGCATTCACTCACTGACTTGCTCAGTCCTAAAGTCAGACAGACAAACAGACAGACAGACAGACAGCCGGTCAGTCAGTCAGTCAGTCATCTATCTACTGTAAACCACATTGATGCATGAAATAGTTACATTTATCACTTTCTTGCAATGCTCGGATCGCTTTTCCACACTGATCCTCGTCAAGAAGAGTTTCTCCACAGAAGCAATATGCCTGCAACAAACAATACCAACAAAATTAATTACAATCCCATTTAGTTCTCTAAGATGTATGTGAGACTGCATGGCCAGTAAAATCTCTCGCCATTGTATTTGAGACAGATGTTGTTTACATCCTTACACTGACACGAACCTTAATTGAGAGCACACTGTCCCACAGATAAGCAAGTGAATGGCATCTGCTAGCACTGACTTTCACTTAACCAAAACTACAGATGGTCATTAATTTTAAAATTAATTTGAACTAGCTCAGAAGCAAACTGGACTCACATAGGCCTGATAAAATGCAGCCTTGAGGTCCAGGTATTTCTTCCATTTCCCTGCTTTTGTTGGTTCAACTGACTTCAATGAATCACCTGGGAATGAGTAGAAAATATGCAAAGGAAAAAAAAGAGGTCAATGAAAATATTGACTTCTCCATTGACTTCTCTTCTCAAAAAAATTGCCTAACTCGGTTCCGTTGACAATAACCTTAAATGAAATTTCTCTCTCTCAGTGGATTTTAAAAACAAACTACATTTTTTTTTTTTATTCATCCACAACACAAAGTACAAAACATACAATTACAAATGGTTCAAATTTTTGCTAGCCTAAAACAGCCGCGCAATTGCTGTTTTGGCAATTAATATGTTCTTAATTACTTAACAAACAAACTACATTTACCTTTATCAGTTGACAAAACAAAGTAAGCCAATAAGTATACTTTACAAGTGACATCATGTGACAGTAGTAGTGAAATCATTTGACAGTCATCTGAATTGTTTGGAATAGGCAACCATACTGATGGAAAATAATCCATCACACTAGCCTATCTACTGCACAACTGTTGACTGCTTCAATGGTAGCCACAACAATTAAAATTAGAGTAAAAAACATACTTGCAGCAGTAAATAGTTTTGCTGTCTCGTTGGTAAGTGCAGAGATGAGTGATGCTTTATGTTTGAGCTCTACTGCTCGAGCCACAGTAACTGAAAAGGGAAGAAAGACATTATCATTGCATTCTAGAGTTACAGACAGGAGAATTCAAGGACAAAAGCTAATACTAGCACTCTGCATGTATCACAACTGCAATCTAGGTATTCTTACCAAGCGACAAATGCAAAGAGCTACAGTTGCATTACCATTTGTATGCATTACATGCCTATCAGGATAGGCACCATTGGCCTGCAATGTGTGCAAAGGGCTAGTCAGCTCAGGGCCGTACCTAGGATTTTTTGTCTGCGAGGGCAAGTTTTCCCGGTGGGGGCAACTGGGTTTTTTTTAGTTTAGCTTTTCCTTTTTTTCTTCAGTTTTTTAAGTTTTTTTAGTTTTCCTGGCGGGGGCAACTAGCCCCCCAGCCCCCCATCTAGGTACAGCCCTGCAGCTAACGTAGCCCGGACAGCAAGGTTAATTGTAAAACAATGTATGAAAGCAGGGTAGAAGATTATTTGCAATTTGCAGTTTGTATGTGCAATGTCTAATATTATTCTTTTCTCACCTTCCTGAGCTTCAGCCACACACTGCATCTGGTATGCCTCCAGCACTCGCTGATCAGTGTCAGCACCCTTTTCAGCAGATAACTCGCCAAGACGAGGCATCAGACTCTCCTTTAAAAAATTAAAAATAAATAAATGAACATGAAGTACCAAAACTTAATATTAAACTCCTATTTTAATTTGACATTGATACCAGTATAACTAGGGTGCAAAGAAATTGGATTTTACAGGTTGTACTCATGGAGCTGGAAACAAACATTTTAGATTGAGCCTGGGCCTAACTCTGGTTCTCCAAACAAAAATATTATTATACATTAGAATTACTTTGAAACATGTGATTGGTCGAGAGCATTCAGTCAATATACAGTAGCATGTGAACTTGACATGATAACCCAATATCTGCAGCAGATATTGGCCAATGGCCAATGTTCTGACGAAGTTTTACGCCGGCGCTAGAAAAAGTGATGGCAAATTGTTTAAAAACGTATAATAAAACAATTATTGAATTCGGTTTTCGCATGATATCGTGAATTATCAAAACCTGAGAAGAAGAACCTGGAGGAGAAGCATGAGGTTGAGCATGATATCGTGAATTATCAAAACCGAGGTCTGTGTTATCTGCCAAAGCCGAAGGCTGAGGCAGATAATACAGACACGAGGTTTTGATAATTCACGATATCATGCTCAACCTCATCCAATAATTGCTTAATGAACAGATATGAATCAAAGCAAGAAATTTCACATGACTGCTATCCATTTTGAGTGAATTTAGTCTTATTGTCATCCCAGCCTATTTTTACTGTTTAACTACAATTAAAATTATAGTCAGACCTCTCCTTACAGACACTTCCATAGTATGGACATGGCTATAAGCTGGTCCCAGAGAAACCAGAATTGAGGGTACCCAATAGGTTTTTCGGGATCCAGGATTTTGCAGGAAAAGGGAAGTGAGATTCGGGATAACGGAATTGACGTGTATTTCAACACCCATCTTTCGACATTCTAAACATTCTTCTGAACTTGTGGCCCATTTCCACAGAAGACATAAAAGCCATGAAATGAACACTGGTATATGCATTGGTTGTGATTGGCTCATTTCAAAAGATAGTCACTATGTACGTTAAACACTGAAAGCAGATATAAACAGGTTTCAACTGTATCAAGTACTATAAGTAACAACATGTACTGATCAATCCAGATTAAATACCTTGACAAATTTGAAAATTCCTCCAGCAGTTCTTAGACTAGTGTGAACTTCCTTTGCTTCATCCATAGTAACCCTGGAGAAACATAAACAAAAAAAAAGTTCGAACACAGCGCAAATCAGAGCTCAAATTTTTGAAGGAAGTATTTCGAACAGAGTGAATTTGCAATCTACATGTAATTTTTTTGAAATTTGAAGCAAGTGAAATATCCTGCGAAAATTTGTGAGCTTTAAAACAATAGGCTAGCAAAAGAGCCACTTTTTGGCTGCAAATTCATCTTGAGCGAAATATTGAAATTTCAAGTGATATATAAGATATATTATTTTATTAGCTTAAAGCTTTCTCTACTGACTGAGTTATACAGTAACAACAGCATAATGTTCTAGTTAATATATAGAGGGTCTGGAAAGTAGAACACTTACTCTCCCTTAGCTGCCAGTTTAGCAGCATACTTTGTATACCAGATGGCAACATTCATACAGATGGACGTCAGCTCAAACACACTATCAGCTGCACACCTAGGTAGGCAGGAATACAAAAAAAGTAATTATTATTGATGGGAAGGTGCAGTACAAGATTAGAGTATAGGTGTCTTCTTTACATTATATTAATAATGGTTAATACAATTCATTTACCCTTTTAAAGCAAAAAAAGCCGGCTTGAACTAGATTACAGTAAACTGTATACAGTTCTCTTTAGTCAAGTGCAAATTGCATTAGACAAGGTCTTTTTTGTTTCATTGTTGTTGTTTTAGTTGTTATTTCATTGTCAATTAGCCTGAGGGCAAAATTGCTTCAAAGATTATGTAAGAATGTAAAGTCTCTAACATATCGCCAAACATAGCCTGGGAAATTCGCAAATTTATGGAAAATGCCTAGCCAGAGGCTTCCAAAGATTTGCAGAGTTGACTCTTAAAGAAAGGACTTAAATTAATGGAAATTATGCCCGCAAATATTTTCCAGCAAAATGATCTCCTTCAGAAGATCACTTAATAATGGCATTCATTGCAGCAGCTGCTCAAAACACTTTGAGGACTTGTTAACTGCTCACACTGCACTGAGTGTCTAATGTTAAGACATAAAATGTCTTAATTACAGTGAAAAATCACCCCTCCACATCAAATATACATGTATTTTCTGTTGCATCAGTTCATTTGCATGATCTTACAAACTTACGTTGGTGTATTTCCACAAATAGAGTTTGTCCACTTGAACATGACTAGCTTACGGAGCTTGCTGTCGCCAGAGCCTGTGGCAGGATCATTGACAAGGCCATGAAGGAGTGACCAGTAGAGTTCAGCTGTTTGTTGGATTGATTTAGGATCGTTTGAAGGATCAGTCAAAGAATTTAGCAGCTTCGACCTTGCTAACTTTAATTCCCTGAAAAATGAAATTAAGAAATTTTTCTTTATAACGCATACATGTCTTAATAACATAATTTTCAAGCTGTACAAAAAATATGACAAATTTACAATAATTATTTACAGTGAAAGTCGCATCAGCCCTTTTAGCTGGTTTTCATGCGCAGGTCATATCTATCCAGATGTCAATATTTTACTGGAATTTGGATTTTTTTAGGAGGGGGGTGGGGACCGAAGTACCCAAAGAAAAACTATTGGAACAAGGCTATGGATGGCAATATGTTGGAATCAAACCTGGGCGACATTGGTGTGAGGCAAGTGCTCTCTGGCACTATGCTCTGGTCAAATATTGCAGGATATATATAATATTGCAGGCCTGGCGCACGCTACTGGTGTACACGATATTCATGCTTCGGCGAATTGCACGGTTTGTGTGCATAAAAACAATTTAGGCACGGCTTGGGCACAGTTTAGGCACAGTTCATGCACAACTTACGCACGGTTCAGGCACGATTTAGGCACGGTTCAGGCACGATTTAGGCACGGTTCTGGCACGATTTGGGAACACTTTAGGCAGAGAGTATGCACATTTTACGCCAGATTTCAATGCATTGTGAATGTACTACAACAACGAACTTAAAGATTTTCTCAGCGCATTCTAATTGATAAAATTTCGAAGACGATAGTGTTTAGAATGCGTTTCGATTTTTCTTCTTTTTCACTGAATGAAAATTTTTCCTAACACCTTGGAACAGGTTGTGAAAGTGGCAAAAAAATAAAGAATGTTTGTACGTGCTATCAGACTCACGATTGCTTCAATTCATGATCTTGCTAGCAAATATTTCATTGCCTGACAAGCAGCTTGTACTGAATATACAAGCCAACAGGATAGGTACTTGGTGATTTCCATTTTCCAGACCATTAAAACTTGATATCAGCTGATGGCTTTTTACCTCGTTAACAGCATTGAACTACTATCACAATTTCTGTTACATAATTGTACATTTAACTGGAAAACTTGTTTTACACAACAACGAAATCGTAGAACTGCATTTGCATGCTTGCTAGACGAGCCCTAGACGAGTTGTCTGTGTTGACAGACTTTGTTGACTTAACTTTAATGCAATTACAAGCTGGCCAATCAGAAGCTTTGGTTCTCACGGTTGAAAGTATAATCCTTGAGAAGAAAAGTCCGGCTGGTGTGGTTCATTCTGTTGAAGCAGAGAGGAATAGCGCCCTGTTTTCCTTTGGTTTATGATTTATGCAAGCTTTTTAGTTGAGACTTCTGATTGCACAACATTCATTTCAATAGAACAAGCTTTACTCATCAGTTTTTACAACATTTAAAAAAGATATTTGCGCTTCAATTTGACTTCAGACGGTTTGACCCTTCACTTAACGTATAACTTTTGGCTGCATAAAACAACCAGTTACAAAGAAAGTAATCTTTCATCCTTTCGTAGTGAGCTTTCTTTTTTTCCGTGAAGGATGGGCACATCTACCCGCAATTGCAAGTTGTAGATCTTTAGTAAATAAATAAACTCTAAGGTAACCAATTGATTTGTATCTTTTGACTTCTTTCTATGTAGTTTTCTAATCTGATCACTTTTCATTTTATTATAGAAATTTACTTTAAAGTTACACAATGTTAATACAAACCTTACCTTGTCTTGACAACTGAAATTTGATTTTGGGCCAGAACTCTTGTTGAGAAATTTTCTCTTGCACGATTTAGGTTTTGGTACAGTTCAGGCACAGTCTAGGCACGATTCTGATACAGTTTAGGCACAGTTTATGCACGGTTTAAGCACGGTTTGGGCACAGTTTAGGCACACTTTAGGCACAGTTTGGGCACAGTTTATGCACAGTTTAGGCACGGTTTTAGCACGGAAAAGAGCGTTTTTGTGGTTAGCAAACGATGGTCTAACATCGAAAATGTAGTATTATTTTGAAAAGGGATTGTATAATCTCGGCAAAGCTATGACTGACAAAAAGCTGATTTTATGTCAATTAGAGATATGGTGTTTTTGAAACACAAAGATAAGTGGATAGAAAGAACAAGCGAGTTTTAGAATGCACGTTTCAGTGAAAACGAATACATCATCTTGTGGGTCGCAAAAGTGATCAGGTGAAAAAAAGGTCCTCAGCTTTTTATAAGGTGAGCTTTTTTTCAAAATTCAGAATATGTACATAGGTTAAAGATTCTCTCTAGGAAGTTTTATTACTGTATTCCTTATTAAAGTCGAGAAATCCTAAATGTGCCTATGTTAGACCGTAAATGTTACGCGCCATGTCAAAAAAAGCCGTTTTCAACAGTGTTTTTTTTAATTATTTTTCGTCAAGATACACTTTAAAAAGAAAATAAGTCTTCCAGAAGAAATTTCTTTGATAGTTCAAAGTTGTGTTCAAATCTTAACAAAATCTCAATTTGGACAGCTTAATTACAGCATTTTAAAGTCAAATTTACAGCACTGATCACCAGTAGCGTGCGCCAGGCCTGCAGTTCAAAAGAATATATAATATTGCAGTGTAATAATATATAAATTATAATATTGCAATATATATAATATTGCAGTGCAAAATATAATATTGCAGTTCAATCATCTTTGGTAAATTGTTACCTCAAAGGGGCATTGAAAATATCTTAAGAAGAAGGGAGAGATTTTAGGTGTTCTAGGATAGTTTACTCATGCGACAATTCTTGTGTTAGCACCATTTGCATTGATATGGGACTTCAGAAATCAAAACATCAATGGAAAACGTTTCCAAGATTTCCATCAATCAAAGTTTGAAGGGGTTGCCAAGAACGTTTCTTGAGAGCGATCAGGCAAGTGAACTGGCAATGAATGAATTTTATTCTGTGGACAAAACTCCATTGAAAAAAAAAAACGAAAAAAAAACTAGCAATAATCACAAAAAAAATAAAAGATAAAAAACTTTTATGTCCAGCGAGTTGTGAACGTATTGCGACATTCTGTCTGCCACTGTCAGCTTTGTATAAAATTAATTTTTCGCTTAACCCTTTCACTCCCATGGGAAATACCACATTTTTGTACGGTAACTATGGACCCAAAGACCACAAATACAATATACCATTTGAAAGGTATTGTTCGTGGCATGTCATAAATCATACTAACAGACCCAGAGGAAGTCACTGTTTTAATTCAAAAGGTGACAAAACCAAAAAAATGAAACATTAAAAAATATCTCATTCCGCCTATATTTTGGGTATTGGGTAATGTGTGGGTTGTTGTCAGATATTTGATTTTAAAATTGAAAGAGGAAAAAGTTGCAAAAGTTATAGGAGTGCTTAATCAGGTCTCATATGCTAGGGGGAATGATTCTATACTTTAAAAAGACAGATCTGTTCAAGACCATTTTCCTGTCCAAATTTCATACAAATTGACAAAATATTGAGCATGTTATGGCATCTTGTGCCATATGGCACTCTTGGGAGTGAGAGGGTTAAGATCTGTAAACTGTTTAGTTTCATTTGATTTCTAAAGTCTTAAAATTGAAGGTACAGAAAGTCTCGAAAAAATCTTAAAATGTCACTGCTGTGTAATAAAGTTGAATTTGACCAAGTTGCTATAGTCTTCGGTCGGCATAAAATTTATTGATCGCTGGTTAAACTTCATGATCGCTTATGCAAAACGTCAGATCAAACTTTGATTGACGGAAATCTTGGAAGCGTTTCCACAGGTGTTTTCATTTCTGAAGTCGCATCTCAATGCAAACAGTTGGTAAGTACAGAGCTTCCAAGTCGCAATTCATGGCTTCGCATTCTATGTCTGGCCAGCATAAACCAGAGTTGGATTTCTGATCTGTAGGGGTTTTGGAAATGACCGATACATTAGTTGTACATGTATTCATTATGAAATTGTCAAAACAGCAGTATATCCTTGCATTCAAAGTTACATGTCAAGTAAGTGTATATTTATTTCAGTTCAGCTGTGGTTTTGAAGACGGTAATTTTAAGGTATTACGGAAAGCCAAAAAAAATGTTTAATTACAAACTTTTATATGAAAGCTAAAATAAAACCTAAGTCAGCCAGTCTTTATTTAATGTGATTTGTTATTTTGCTCAAATCAAGCTTACAGTATTCAGGGCTGCAAACAACAGACAATCGGTCATCGGACATTGACCAACCAAAATTTGCTAATGTCTGACGAGTCCCAAGTGTGGTCGGACATGATGTCCAGACAATGTTTTGATCGTAAATCATTTTACGGCAACGATGAATAAAAATCTATCCGGCCACAATTTTGTGTTGTTCAACCAAGATGGTGTCTTAGTAGGACATTTGCACTTTCAAGTGAAAAAAATTATTTACAGCCCTGGTATTACAGAGCATTTTCATATTTGTGCAAAGTGATGAGGTTTAGGTGGTATGCTTGATTTGTACCCCGAAATAAATCACTCTGTCATGATATAAAGCCGGCGTTTTATACTTAATCAAATATTTTTTGGCAATTAAAGCTCTGGAATCGATCGTTCGATTCTATAGGCTTTAACGTTTTCAAGTGCCAAACGTTTTAAGATACATTTATCAAGGCTGCAGTGAAAGAAACAAAACAAAAATGGAAACTTACCCTAGCATTTTAGATGAAGACGAATTTGTTGCCACATTTCGAATTGATTCAAAAGTGACAGGAGCCGAAGCCTTGATGGGATTTCTGTGAAACCAGTGCGCCATTTTGTTGTTACTATTTTTAGCTGCTAATGTAATTTTCTATATTTTGAAGTTGTGCTTTTGTTGTGGTCCGCTGACACAATTCCGGAAACCGCCAATAGTCGGGCGTCTCGGGCGACAAGTCGGGCGCGCGAGGACGGTCGGAAGTTGCCGGAAGAAAGTGAGTTGTTTTTGATTGGTTCCGAACTATTGTCAGATCGCTCTATTTGATTGGCTGGCCTTTCAGACGAGGCGGGAGTGGCGGCGATTTTGAAACAAAGGGACGCTCATCTCGATGATCCCTCGATCGAGCTGCATTTTTTAAATAATGATAGTAGTGTGAGCAAAATGTCCGTGGAGCTGGAGGCCACGGTTTTGGATTCCTTAAGGCCCGTATTCCCGAAGATTGAGGACCGCGTTTTGTCCACGTGCATCAGGAAGGTGCAAGAAAGAGTGAGAAGCGATCGCCGACCAGCTACACATGAGCTTACAATCATTCAAGAATGCGCCAATATGCTTTTGGACGCAAATAAGGAGGTGAACGACAGTTTGACGACTCCTTTACCAGAACACTTAGACGTGGTTGATTCTCCCTTAAAAGACCACGACGATGTTGTGTCTGTCTTGAGTAACACAAACCGTACATCTAAAGTGATTGGGATAAGTACAAACGCGCCGTTCTTGAATATAGTGACGCCATCTCCCCTCGCTAGGAAAACGGTAAAAAAACAGAGAAGAATATTGTTTAAAACGCCTACTTCGAACAGCACTGTTAGGAATTTTCAAGATCTAACTCAAGAAATACCAGGCGTTGATGTTCCAACGGTTCATGTTGAACCTGTCTTGGACCTGATAAAATCCACCTCGACGACGCCAACAAAGAGCGGCCTCAAGAGAGCGACTGAAATCGAGCCTTCGAATGTTCTAGCCCAGTGCAGGCAGTTGGAGAAAAAAGATAACGGTACTAAGAGTCCTGGCGAAGCTCAAAAAGAAAAAGACTGCATGGAAAACTTTTCTTCTATTGTTTCAGGAAAATACAGTAAGCAGTGCTATCGGTTGCTTTTAAATGAATTCAGGATCATTCCTGTTAAATACATTAAGATAGCTTTTTCTAAGTATAACGGTCACGATGCATCAACCAGGAGGTATTTACAAGAACAGCTCCGTATTTCTAGTGCAACTGCTACGTCGACTACCACTTCTGCAACTCAAAACACAAGTGCACTGCCATCAACAGTGGACACAACTAACACAACTGATGAGCTTGGCTTTGATAAGCCACCTAAAATACTACTCTTGAAGCGTAAGCGTCCTTTTGTACCAGAACAGAGGGGCAGAAAAGTTGCCAAGCCTGCCAAAAAGGTGATTAGACAGGCTGTTTATTTTTGATTGTTTGTTTGTATACCACAAAATTCTGGGCAGTGTTGATCTAAATACGTTTCATAAGGGCCATTCCAAAAAAAATTCACCCCCCCCCCTCCCGTTGACAAAAGAGGTCTAAAATATGTCGGCACCTTTGATTCTTTCTGAGGGGGGTAAGTAAAAAATGAGCAAAAAGTGGTCTTTTTTCTGATGGGGTTAAGAAAAATCGGGTTTTTCTGAGGGGGGAGGGGGGCATTATGTTGGCACTTTGATCTTTTTTTAGGGGGTAAAATTTTGACTTACCTCGTCAACAGGGGGGGGGGTGTGGATATAAAATGGAATGGCCCTAATAAAGCAACATTTAGCTAGCCCTGTTCAGTACTGACGTCCAGCAGTGGGGGGCTTATATCTGGGGGGGGTGGGGGGGCATGGCTTACAATCACTGTTTTTTCTTTTTCGTCTACAGGTAGATGAGCCAATAACCAGGGGGGATTATAAGTGGGGGGGGGGGGGCTTATAACCAGAATTTTACAGTATTTCAAATACAGTCAAAGCTCAAGTAAGGGACTTCACAAAAGAAATTCAAAAAAAATAACCCTTGTAGTGCACCCTTTGAATGAATTTTTTGTACATAAAAGTAACCTTCTGATCAGTCTTTTGAAACTTAATCACTAGTTTATTTATTTTCAGGCCTTGGGGGATATTCTGTACCAGAAACAGCCTGGTAGGTTTGATTAACTAAAGGTTTCATTGCTGCTTAACTTTTGTTTCTTTTTTTCTAAGTGACAATTGCATTTTTGACACATATTCCATATTCAAAAAACATCTATTAACCAGCTCTAAATCTTCCAGAATAACAGCTGTCAACAAATTACAAAATGCTGGAAATGGTTTTACCAATATTGTGGGTTTTTTTTACAAAATCCTTCCTCAGGGCAACTGACGAAATATATGTACAGACGGACTGACAGACAGACAGACATACAATTCATACATACATTCATTTAATTTGTTAAGTATGCAGTTCAGAAGGGGCAACTCACAAAGCTGATGTGGACCTACTTAAAGTTTTAAATCCATTACCAAAAAATTTTCTTACCAAAAAAAACAACCTATTTACAATAAGATCAAAATTGATCCTAATAAAACTAAGAATTATTGGTTTGACACATGCAGGAACTTAGCCAATGAGGTCGTACAGTAGCTTCATATTGTGCTAGATTGAGAAGGAGCCACATGTTTAATTATTCAACAAATTGCACTGTCAATGAAACCCATTCCACAGCTAGAAAAACTATGGTTATGCTATGCTTGCAAGAGTCTGGATGATTTATGTAGCATTGTTCGTACAAGTAACATAGCCTTATTGTGTAGTAGCATCAGTGTGTAATCACAGCTTTAGTTTGTTAAAACATAAGTTTTGTAAATCTGGCAAACTGCCAGTATATTGTATTTACAGATTTGTGTACATGTTTTGTATGGATGGCAGATAACAAGGAAGTCCTTACCATATATGGGTATCACATGAATTTGTTGAATAATAAACACATACACCTTTGCTTTGGTCTTGCAGTTTTTAATATGAGACATAAGGAGTCTCAAAAGGGTAATAGCATGCAGAATGTAGAGGGTTACCAATAGCACCCCAATTGACTCTCACATGATTTCTTTGCAGGATCCAAGAGGCAAAAGCCTGACCAAGACATGCAATCAACGATTGCAACCAAGGAAATGGCACCTCCAGGTACCTTGTCATTTCAGTACTGTTATTAGCAGACCTTTATATGCCTGATCTTGCAGGGATGTAAATTTAAGCCAGAAGCACGCCAGGTATAATACCTGCCTGTCGCCTGACTCTTCCCCAATCATCTCTCTTATGAAAAAAAAAAAAAAACAGCAGGTGCAGGGAATGATGGCAAAAAGGAGATGACTGAATATGAGTCACAATGAACGCGAAATGTCTTTTAGACAGTTGGTTGAGAAATAAATACTACAAAGTTTAACATTCCCTTTTTTCCACTTTAAATCCGGTGCAGCTTGTGAACCCCTTCCCCTTTCCCCTCCCCCATTTAATGTTGTACACAATCAAGGCAAGTCTTGGAGATATCAAATCCAACATTGGTTTGGGCGGAGGAGGCAATATCGACGGGGTGAGGGGTAACATTTGTTTAAGGTACTCAAAAAGTACCAAGTGTCTCAACATTTTTTGCGCCCTTTGAAGGCTGGTAAATGGGGGAACTGGGTAGGTATAAAGTCCTTATTATTTTATAAGTTTATGAGTGTTCAAGCTCAGGTTTTTTTTTTTAATACAAGTGAATTTACTGAGGGGTGAGCGTTTGGTAGGAGTTGAACCTTTAGAAAGTGTCTCTGTATGAAACTTTATAGTCCAGTATTGTGTGTAATTCATGCACATGCATGCATATTTTTTATTCTTCAGAGGCCTCTACAAAAGGACAGAGCTCTTGTGCTGTGGGTAACAAGAGAGGATTGGCCAATGACAACAGGCAGTCAACTGCTCCTGTCAAAGTGGCACGTTCAGGTAAAATCTCATTTCAAATTGAAGAATTTGCATTGTCCATGATTTTGTTGTAGGTAGTAAGATTCTCAGAACCTAGCTTTTAAAAATGTTACCGATCACAAGCAGCAATTTACATTTTCTAGAATGCTCCTTTCTTTGACTTTCTGGTGTGTTTTTTTTTTATGTTTACAGGAAACTGAGTACAATGTATAAGGGTTCTAACAGCTAAATCTTTTATTGTGACATTGTGTCAGATCCCAGAAAATATCCATACCCTACCCTCCGAAATTGTAAGGGGAAAGGGGGGGGGAGGTCTTAAAGACCAAAATTTAAAAAAAAAATTAATTCCAGACAGGATGAGGGGTTTGGACCAATAAAAACCTCTATGGGGGAATATAGATATTTTCCAGAACAACACATAATTTACTCAATAATTGACTGAAGTAAATTTAATTATTTACATACCTGTATTCAAGTCAAAATACATGCTGCAGAATGGATAACATATACATGTAGACATATTGTTCAGACAAAAATGAGATTTGGTATCGTATGTCGAGGAGTTTTCTTTGCCTTCTGTGTGTTGTGATTTCCTTAGTCCAGATTGAAGTTTAATTCCCAGTAGAATGTAAGTTAACAATACACTGGATTAACAATACACTGTACATAGCACTTCTGTCTATTTATAATAAAAATTATAGTACTAAATGACTCGTTCTAGGTTGCAAGACACAAGTGCCCAACCAGAACATGCA
This sequence comes from Oculina patagonica, assembly GCF_052425735.1. Lineage (NCBI taxonomy): Eukaryota > Metazoa > Cnidaria > Anthozoa > Scleractinia > Oculinidae > Oculina > Oculina patagonica. The sequence goes on along the minus strand of NW_027558799.1, from coordinate 81,121 downwards.
AACCAAGGAAATGGCACATCCAGGTACCATTTCATTACATTTATTACACTTATTGAATGCAAAGATTATCTTCTGGGCCCATTTTTTTAAAGGGGGGATAACAATGTTTACTGGATCAATGTTTCTTTGTTTCTCTCTCAAACTATTTTCCAGTTGTGAAAGAAGGGACCCCTGATGATGATGTCCTTGAGGGCCTCTCCAACTGTATTGGTAAGGATTGGATGAAACTTGGACGTCGGCTGCAAGTCAGTCAGGCAAAGCTTGATGAAATAGATCACAGCAGGCCAGACTTTAATGAAAAGGCATATCACATGTTATTGTTTTGGAAACAACAAAATGGCTCACATGCCACTTACAGCATTTTATCTGTGGCCTTATGCCATGATTTTGTGAATCGCCGTGACCTGGCAGAAAAAAATTGTTTTTATCGTGAAAGCAGGGCAGAGACTAATGAAAGTCATCAAAGAAAGTTTTTTATGAAGGCACCTGCAAGATTAAAACAACAAAAAAACTTAAGAACACGATGATAATCAGCCTGACAGGTCAGCGTTAAAATTTTTTCGATAAATGGAGAATATTAATTTTTAAGTGGCAGTTGAGCTGTTTTAATTTCTCTTTCCAGTGCAATAACATGTTGTATGCCATTTGCATATTAAAGAAAAATGTGCATCATATAATCATGTTATGGTTTAGTTTTACCTGGGTAGTTTAGATTAGTTTAGTTTACATGTAGTTTAGTTTAGTTAAGTTAAGTTTAGTTTAGTTTAGTTTAGTTCAGTTTAGTTTAGTTTAGTTTAGTTTAGTTTAGTTTAGTTTAGTTTAGTTTAGTTTAGTTTAGTTTAGTTTAGTTTAGTTTAGTTTAGTTTAGTTTAGTTTAGTTTAGTTTAGTTTAGTTTAGTTTAGTTTAGTTTAGTTTAGTTTAGCTTAGTTTAGTTTAGTTTAGTTTAGTTTGGTTTGGATTAGTTTAGTTTTGTCAGTCTAGTCTAGTCTACTTTACAGATGTAGTTTAGTTTAGTTTTATTAGTTTAAAACGCTTGACATACTGTGATTGATCATTATAATTGCCTGAGCTTGCGTCAACGCGCATGCAGTGTCTGACAAGCTTGCACTAGCAGCGCGCACGCAGTAATAATAAAACTATTTGGAGCCACCATATTAAAGTGCTACTATGACCAAATTTTTTGTTTTTCTTTTCGCTTTTTTCTAACGCCAATTTGGACAATAAGTCCATATTTAACTAACACGCTAGAATTCAGAACGTTGCGAGCGAGATAAGCCTTAAAAAAGGTAGCCGAAAATCGTCGAAAACCCGTCCGCCATTACTCGGACCGCTTAAGTGAGCCGGCGACTGCACTGAAAAGCGGATTTACGCATGAGTTGGATCGTGACGTCATATGCGCATCTTGGCTTCGAGCTTCGAGTGTTCAAAGAGAGAATACACTGAGAATTCACAGGGTTATAAAAGATGTTTTCTTCGTCGAATTCTTCGCCCAGTTCGTCCGGTAGCCAAACCGAAGAAAGCTGCAACTAAGAGACAATGTAATTTAGCGGTATCGTTCCTTGTGATGAGGATTAGAGCCGTCTAAATAATTATAAAGGGCAATGTTTGTATTTCGTTCGATGAGGTTTTGGCGCTGTTTGCCTTCAATGAAGCTGTCGTCTTCTTCATGCCCGATCGGAGCACCGATCAAAGAAGCCTCGAAGAGCGAAGAGGAACGGCGATTCAGGGACTGCATACGTTTGAATACATGGTATGATGGGAAAAACGTAATTGAATAGTTAGGATAAAATGTCTGCAATGTTTGTAGAGAGGTACATACATGTAGGTTGCTATTGCCGTTTGAAGAAGCATTGAAATGATAAGATGATCTGAACTGTTGTTTTCATTCTTGTAATTTATAACACACGCCATGGGCATTATGAGCTAATTAGAAATCTTTCTCTGTTTTTTTCTCTCGACAAAAAGCTGTAATAACATGAAATAATGTCAACTTTATACAGAAAAATTAAAGTCAACTTGGATGGTGCAGGTGATCAATAGATTTAGCTCCTTGATTTATATAGTTTTAGCTTCCTTTACTGTAAAACAGACAATAATTTTGATGGGTGATATCAGTACAGACATCCAGTTTCAGCCAGCATTCAGTATTTCTGTTTCCTAAAATAAGGAAACTATTTACTAATAAATTATGTTATGAAACTGACCCTTGAGCAGCCGGAAAACTGGGTAGGAGTAGTTTTCCTCATTCATTTCACCAGAGTTAATGTGTTTTCCTCTTGGCCTCACAATTTTGTCCTTGGCCTGAGAGGATATGTACCCAAGTAAAAAGTTAAAAATTTTTCTGCCAGCCTCATACAGTAGTCAGATAGTACAGAGTCACAACACTTCACAGCATCACCAAAATGAACTAACTTGGCATAGTTTGTTCGAGGATTTTTTTTTTCTTTTTTTCCCAAAATCATGTGAGGTATATGAAACAAGAAACATATCAATGAAACAAGAAACATATCAGACTTTTTTTTTTACTTTTTTGGCACAAATTTTCCGGAACGAAACCAGTTATACCGTATTTTCTCAATTAAACGCCCCTGGTATTTATTTCGAATTTGGCTTGGTGGACCCGGCCTTCATTTGAAGCCGGCATTTAATCGGTTAAAGGACTGTTATTTTCTGTAAATGTTTCAGATTGATTTGCTGTTACTGATCTCCAAGACCAAGGGGCAGTTTGTCAAAGCGGGGCGATTTCTCTCTTCGTTTTGCTCTAAAATACTGTCCTGTTTTTATCCTGTGTTAACTTAACCCGACTGTAAGCAAGCCAGCTCTGTGTACCACCCTAGATAAACAGACACCATATTAGAAAAAAATTTCTGCTTCCATAAGGGTTAAATATACTTAATTCCCATAAATAGTCTTCACAATTGCTCCCTTGACACAAAAAATCAAAGTCTGCATGCAAGCCTAGTTGTACATCAAGCAAGCTTACCCCGTAAGTAGGATTAAGCAACCAGGAGTATTTCTACTTCCTCCTAGATAAATGCAAGTACAAGTTCATCACAGGTTTACCCTTCCCCCTCCCCACACCATTAATTTGCCGATTCCCATTCTACACTTGGTGGAGAGGCACTATGAGAGTAGTCTTGCCAAAGAACACAACACAATGACACTGGTAAGGGCTCACACCTGAACCCCTTGATCCGAAATCCAGCACACTAACCATTAGGCCACTGCATCTCAATACAACTACTACATTACTATGACAACATTTTTATTTATGGTACAGGTTTGACTGTACTTGTGTTAGCAGCTCAAGAGTTCTCTGGCACATTCACATGATTAATTTTTGGCTACTAAATCGACTCTTACAAAATAATGTGCGAGGCGTACAAGGCAAGGCAGTGAGGCAAGGCATGCAAGGCAGAAATCCCTACTCCAAATAAAAAGGCTAACTGCAAGCTACCTAACCTAACTGTAGGCTGACCGCACTGTTACATAGGCTAACTGGAATGGACTGCATGCATCGCTGCCTCGCACTTTGTGTTGACCCATAAATTCTCAACTAAATGAACAAAAAGGACATGCAAAAAAATATTGCAAACTCAAAATAAAGGGTGGCTAGGATTTCAACATTGCTCTGTTGCACACAACATACCGGTAAGTGTACATATACAATACGATACTTTAATTTGACACTCCCCTTACGGGGCTTTTCAGTGACAATAAATTACAGTAGAAATAACAATTTTAAAATTATAAAAATTACAATGATAATCATTACAATGATAAAAATTTGGATAAAATGAATTACTCCTAATTAATCTATGTTAAAAACTCCTCATATGGCTCATAAATAAAGGCTCATAAGGGTACATATGGCTCATAAATAAAGATTTACTGAGTAAAATCAGGATAGCCTGTATGTCTCTGAGACAGGCTGTCAGTGTTCAATCCTGAGTTTAATTTACTCCTCAGAAAATGTTTATGGATACTATTCTGTAAGTGCACAATGAAGTAGTCCTTTTGTAGCGACTACTTCTACATTTCATGGCAGAAATAAACAAGTGACCAACACCGAGAACGTGCTGGTGAGCAAAAAAAATTCAATTATTAAGACTGCAGAGTATACAGAGGATTACAATGGGAACATTCTCAGTACCTATAATCAGTAAAATGGTATTGCTAAGTTTTGCTTCCTTCTGCAGCTGTAGTGTACTTCACATAATGTATGTTCATTCGAGGAGATAATTCAGAAAACATACAGGGTTTTGTCCAAAAATTACCTTTTTGGGCATAAAGTAAGCTTATCTACAATTGATTTAAAAATAAATATTCTAGAAATAAAACGAGCGCTTGAGCAATAAAAGTAAATTTACGCCACTCACCCAATGTTTTGCTTCTACAAATTAGTGAATACAGTAAGCTGTAGATAATTTCGAAACATCTTTGCTCACGCATTCTATCCAATCCCCCAACTTCTCTCAAAAAGCTAAGAAGTTAACCTCATAGTGGTTGCAGGGAAAATATCTATAACACATTTCCATGAGTACAAGTTTCTCTCAAAGTTATCAGGTGATCGATTATTCATCTCGCACGGTTGAATCGGGCGCGTTGAGATGTCACGAAATTCCGCCTTTTGAATTGTTTTCTGCCACTATGTTGTGCAAAAGTGATCTGGAGATGCCTTGTAGTATGTTTAAAAAACATTTGTGCAGTAGATCAGGCTTCTGTACCACTTCAGGTTAAAAAGAAAACCAATGTTTGTCCAAATCGGTCACTCCAGCCTTCGAAGCAGGCATTTTGTTGATGCGCATATGACGTCAGCATGCTCTCGCCCCAACTAGTTCCAGATCTCTATTTGGTCCTCGGACATTTTTGAATCTAGTAATGGCGGCAAGCCAAAGCCGAAGTTTACGCGTGAAATAAGTAGTCTTCCAATTCGAATTTGAACTTAAAATTTGGCAAGGTTACTATTTAATGTAAGTACTTTCGAAAACCGAAGAGAAAAGGGAAGGTAAAATTTTGATCATAGTACCACTTTAAGTGATGTTCGTAAGTATATAAAATTACTGAATAGTAACAAGTTAAGGTAATTTATTGTAAGGGATGCTTGTAAGTTAGTCAGCATACTGCAAGTAGATAATGTTAGGTATTGTTAGTGATAGTTGTAAGTAAGTAAATAATGAAGCATATTAATAATTTATTGTAAGTGAGATAAAAAAATAATTATCTAATAGAGTTCATGATTGTTGTGAGACTTGTGACATTCTTGGGTCACGTACTGTACAAAATAAATTAGGCAGGTTTTTTGTTGTGAAGAAAAGTCTAAAATTGTACCAGAAATCAAGATAATCTTTGAAAATTTCTGAGAAAAATAATCAAATTTAGGTCATGGAAAGTCTGCGAAAGTCATGGAATCTCAAAAGCTTAAAAGAGTACGAACCCTGTTTCTAAAATAATGCAAAACAGAATTGTATTTAATGTACAGGGATGTAGCCTGCGCCGCAAACGAAACTAAATCCTGATTTAGTCCTGGCCGGGGTTAGGTTACGTCTGCGACGCAGACTAACAGGGATGATGCTAGTTAAAAAAACTATGGCTTGCTGTTTCATTAACCCTTTACCCCCTAAGGCGAATGGTCTTTGTTGGTAAATTAAATAAACCTGATATCTATATATGACACATCATTTGAAAGGTGTTGATCAGTATGTTTCACATCCACTAACTGCCCCTGGGTCTCCGAGGATGTATGTTTCATAAAACACTTGAACAAATGAGAAGAAAGTTAGACCTTTGAAAGAAATGGCTTAAAATGTTCAAAAGAAAAAGATTAAAAAAATTGTTTGTTCCTAGGCAAGGCTCATTGTAAAACTAATGAGGCCAAAACAGTGCCGGGTAATTTTGGTTATTTCTTTTTTTCCTTCTATGGTTTGTTTTTTATCTGTTATCATTGCAGTTGTTCTATAGTGTCCATGCAGGCCTATCAACAATTCAAGCTAAATCCAGAATCTTTAGGAAAATAAGTGCATTTCAACACTTCATTGGGGGAGTTTTCTTCTGTTGGCAGAATTCAGTTTTTATTAATAAGGGTTGATTTTCTCAGTTTCTCTCATTTAAGTGTATGTACCTTATTGTTACTTATTTTCGCGGGACTTAATTTTCGCGATTTTCGCGATTTTTTGAAAATCGCGAAATTAAAGACCTGCGAAAATTAATTCTAAACGATTTCTATTGTATTTTTTATGCTAATTACGTATTTTTGGCCAAATCGCGAAAATTAAGTCTCGCTAAATATTCCTGTTCCATTTTCGCGAAATTAAGTGCCCGCGAAAATAAGTAACAATAAGGTAAATTACTAAACATCTAACTTGTAATGCATGCATGACTATATTTCGGATCTATTTTTTATATAACCTGAATTTCAGACGTCCCTCTCTGGTCAGGCAACCATCTGGAGAGACGTCTGAAATTCAGGCTAATTTTGATACTGCGGGTGGAAAATGAAATGGCTTTTGTATTCATTTGCCAAGTGCAACCACAGGCTTACTGTACCATCCTCAGCCACAGGTTACCAAGATATGAGATTTTGGCGATTTTAAAGGTACAGTGCCAGTAAATTAGACAAAACAAGAGCCAAATTCCATTGAACTCTACTACAGTAACTGTACTACAATAATTATCTCAGTGCGGTCTGTTACAAGAACCGTTGGAAATATGGTTTCATTTATTTAATCCTGGAAGGTGGGCCAGAGCAGCTGTTGGAAAAGTGACGACTGAACAGAGCCATCAGGGCCATCAGCGCTCATCAGCGAATGGGAAAAAGGTTTTGCTTGTTGGAAGGCCAGCCTGAATGTAATTTGCTTCGAAATGCTTTTTTCAGCATTCTTCTTGATAAATATTTTGTCACAAAGTTGATCTCGTCAAGTGTAAAATGACAGGTGTTTTTAGTGCTTAATAGGAACTTTCCTCCTGCACGATTTTTTTTCCTTTCCCTTTTGCACACTTTTTTCTTGGCATTTTTCCTTTTTTTTGTATTTTTCCCCACCCTCCCTATAACGTTTCTAATGGTCTGCCCCTAACTTTATCCAGACCGGGAGGGGCAAAAAGTGGCCCTGTTGACTTTGAACGCAGTCGTTAGGTTGATTTTGAATTGCAGAGTTCGCATATCACTGAAAACTGCAATAAATATTCTGCAAGTTACGGCGTGTGGGGGCATGGGAAAAATCAGAAACAGACCGCTAGTACCCCGCCCTGGTGCTTAGGCCTCTGACGTCACATCTCCGTCAGTCAGGCGAAGAGAAGTGCTTCGAGTGCACTTTACAGTTACTGTATTATAATGTACGGAAAAACGTACAGTATTGTAAATTTAATGTCCGTGGACCGCGTGGAGGCGAGGATTTTGGATTCCTTGAGGCCCATGTTCCCGCAGCTGAATGACCGCGTTTTGTCCATGTACATCAGGAAAGTGCGAGAAAGAGTGAGAAGCGATCCAGCGACGATCACGCAACTATGCGTCGATTTACTCTTGCATGTAAAAGAACATATGAAAGATAATGAAGATAGTGATAATGAAATGAACGACAGGCAGAGATTTGCCACTTCCACGGCTTGTTTACAAGAACACCAAAACGTGTTTAATAATTATCCCTCTGTTAACGATCATGACGATGACTATGGTCCGTTGTTCGCTTCGGGGCTCTTAGTTCGGCATTATACGCCGTTCGGCACCTTGGAAGAAACAGTAAGATA
>NW_027558799.1:44265-72877 GCF_052425735.1 Oculina patagonica | reverse complement strand
TTTCGTTGTTTTGATGAATGTTTTGTACGTAAAGGAAGTCAAAAGAAGCAAAAATTAGGTCTAGGGGCATGAACAAAATTGGAGCACATTATAACGGATTTCACTTGGGTAAACTGAAAAACTCGCGCCGGAGGGGGGTGGCTGATTCCGTCCCCGCCGGTAACTTTCAGAATATTTTAAAAGTAATCAAAATGAAACTAAGAGGATATATAGCATGTTCGAATAGCTATCTTTATATAATTATACATCACATGGGAAGATGAAGTCACATCACGTGACAATTACATCATGATGTCAAAACAGCCGCCATTTTGGATCCGCGACTTGGATTTTAAAATTTTTGTAAAACGTCAGGAAACCGCCCAAAAGTACTAATTCATCAATAAAAACACAAAAAATTCAAATTCGAAGAGACGTGTCTGGCAATATGCCGTTGCCATGGTAACGTCAGTTGTTGACACAACAACCTATATTACCAAATTATTCTCAGATAAATTGCAGCAATGTTAATTTCTGTCAGTTTTGATTAACTTTTTTTCATTACAAAGATAACTCGTTGGCCACATATGTACGCTATGCGGACCTATTTTTCGGATGTCAGCGCTGGCACGTTTCCCATCCCAGGCTAAAAAGGGGTTAAAAAGTGCGTGACGCTGTAAGATGATAACTTCTCTCCCCCCTCCCCCCCCCCTTAAAAAAGGGAAATTAAGAAACCTTTAATACGGGTTTACCGCTCACGGTTCGAGTGTACGAGATGTAAACAGGGCTGCATTGTTAACTTTTAGGCCTGGTTCGAATTGCGGTTGTTTCGCCTACGAGTTGTTTCGCTAACGACCAGTTCGCTAACGAGTTAGGTCGTTTCGCCTACGTCTAAAGTCGTTTCGCTAACGAGCTGTAGGTCGTTTCGCTAACGTATAAAGTTAATACCCTGACGTCTCTTTTAGTTCTTTTTCATCATCAGAGAAACAAAGCTTCTTCATCAACAGAATGAGACAATCGAACTCACGCTCTTGCCGAAAGACAAACTCGAATCGCTTCAAAGAGTTAAGCTTGAAAGTCCGAAGTTAGCGAGCTCTAATTTCCAAGACTTAAAGACGCCATTTTGTTTCCCAGAAGGCAAATTGTGCATTGTAAATTCAAATTAGTATTTCTACTTTTCACCCGATTTTCAGAAGCGATTCTAGTTTGTTTTTTTGTTCAAGATTAACGCTAGTAAATGAAAACAACAAAGTAATCAAAGAAAGTGATAAATGATCGTCGCAGTGAATTTCCAATTTAAGCAATTGGAATAAAGAAGCCTGAAAAAAATTCAGGGCTTCAACGGGATGAAGCCCAAGGTTCAAGCTCTGAATTTTTCAAATTAAAGACTCAACGGGTCTTTAATGCGGATTGATTTGTTATTGTTATGTTCTATTAGTACATATCATAAAATATGAATCTTCATAATACGTTAGCGAAACGACCTACGGCTCGTTAGCGAAACGACTTCAGACGTAGGCGAATCGACCTAACTCGTTAGCGAACTGGTCGTTAGCGAAACAACTCGTAGGCGAAACAACCGGTTACCCCTGGTTCACACTAGCATAACGACAGGACATAACGAAATAAATAAATGTTATTTCCTTCCTAATGTACGGTGGCCCATATAGGACATGAGCAATTTTTTTTTTCGATTGAAATTTTAACTCAAATTTCAGTTACAAAAATCCGTATTGTGTAATTGTCTAAGCGTACAACTCGGATTTATACTAAAAAAAATCTTAGTTGTAAACATCGTTCAATGTACAACTCGGATTTTTACCGCAAAAATCCGAGTGTTAAATTTCCAGAAACACAACTCGGATTTTTAACACAAAAATCCGAGTTATTAAATTTTCAAAAACACAACTCGGATTTTAACCGCACAAATCCGAGTTGTTAAATTTCCAAAAACACAACTCGGATTTCTATCGCAGAAATCCGAGTTGTTAAATTTCCAAAAACACAACTCGGATTTTTACTTCAGACACGTGGTTTTCCGCCGGGAACAGCTTATAAAGTGCATGGTAAATAAAGGTGACGGGCCTACACAACTCCTACGTTCGTGACATCAGGCAAGACCAAGGTTTCGTTCGTGACATCAGGCAAGACCATGGTTTCATGGTTTCATGGTTTTTGCCTGAACTAAACTATATAGTGGCATATACAAAACGCAAAACAGTCAGTAGGACTTGCGCTTGATAGATTTCAAATTTATATTTGAATCATGTGGTGCCAACGTAACGCAACGAGCAAAAGAGGTAGTAAAATTCTAAACATCGAGCTTAAAAGACAGAGCGCTCGATCAAAATAATGCAAGAAGCATAGCCTTTACAACACAGAATGTCTCTCTGAAACCAACTTTCAGCTTTTTCATAGTAAAGCTGAAACAGTCTCTGGCGAAGCCGGACCAAGATAATCCGTGATAAGACAATACATCTTGCAACAGTATTGATTAAAATGCCGGGCCCGGCATCAATAACATGCAAGTAGTTTACATTTTCACGGAACATTTCAGATCTTGTCCTTCCAGAGCGAACATTTTGAGAGCTTAAAGCATATCTTGCAATTAGAATTTAGCCAAAACAAACTAAACTAGCACAACATGTGGCAGAGTACAGATTTAGAGGCGTCATTCAACTCTACAAACGGAAACCACGCAGCGCGGACTTATGACCTCTAGACACTTCCTTGGCCACAATCTTACGGCTCTACAATACATAATGCCTCCAAATAATAACAGTGCCCTCAGAAAGAAGTCAGAAGCAAATAAGGTCGAAAGACCGAGCACTTTAAGCTGTTCCCGGCGGAAAACCACGTGTCTGAAGTAAAAATCCGAGTTGTGTTTTTGGAAATTTAACAACTCGGATTTTTGCGATAGAAATCCGAGTTGTGTTTTTGGAAATTTAACAACTCGGATTTGTGGGGTAAAAATCCGAGTTGTGTTTTTGAAAATTTAACAACTCGCAGTTTTGTGTTAAAAATCTGAGTTGTGTTTTTGAAAATTTAACAACTCGGATTTTTGTGTTAAAAATCTGAGTTGCGTTTTTGAAAATTTAATAACTCGGATTTTAAAATCCGAGTTGTGTTTCTGGAAATTTAACAACTCGGATTTTTGCGGTAAAAATCCGAGTTGTACATTGAACGATGTTTACAACTAAGATTTTTTAGTATAAATCCGAGTTGTACGCCTAGACAATTACACTACGGATTTTTGTAACTGAAATTTGAGTTAAAATTTCAATCGAAAAAAAAATTTGCTCATGTCCTATATGGGCCACCGTACTAATGTCGTTATGCTTTCAACTATTTTTTTTTTTTTTCTGTTGTGTTGTTCACACTGATGACATAAAACATCAACGTAAGGCATGTTTTGCATTTGTGTGACCTTGCCGTTTTGTCGTTTATGCCGTTAGTGCAAACAAGGCGGATACGTGCTGCTGATATCATGGCAACAAAGGTGCAGTGCTTTGAATGCCCTTTATTATTTTGTAGATAGCTTGACTGATATTTATTCTGATTTTTAAAAACCTGTTACGTGTGTGAGCCTGATATTTATATTAAAGGTATCGAGACATGCGTAATTTCTGTGTACTTTCAAACATGCAAGCTGCTTGTGTGACGTAATTTGATAATCTTATTTGTATTTCTATTGCGAAATGTCGGGAAAGCCCCGATGATGGGTTTGCAGTTTTACTTTCTAAAGCGAGCCTGGTAAGTACGATTACTCTGTATTGCTTACATCACTCAACTGTTTACGGTTTAAAATAGACTCAAGTGTATTTTTATGGCGGAAATTAGTTGAACAGAGCAGATTATCAACGCCTTCACGGCAAATCGATCATCTGTTTTCAGTACAGAGAGTCGCTTGGTCCTGTGATCACAATACGACGATTATTGTTTTATGAAAGAACGGAAAACGATGATATCGTGCAAAGAGGAACACCACTATGCAGTATTACTAATTTCATTTGAATGACATGCATTGAAGACTCAGAACATACCAATTCAAGAAAAAATTAAAAGTATAAAACGAGTAAAGTAGCTGAAATGTAGGCTAGATCTGGTAGATAAACAACAGGGAGCAAATTTTCGACATTAAACTACTACCTCGCGTCTGACAGAGATCAACATTTAAAGAGGATAATGAACATTTTTACTGATTGTTGTTTTTTCTTTTCGCTGGGATTTTGTGAGCCGGGATTATTCGCCGCAAACTATGGCCAGCTGAAAGAAAGCAAGTAGAAGCTTAATTTGCATTTGAGGTCCCGGGTTCAAACGTTGTTTGGCTCATGTGTCGGATCCAGCTCAATCGACGGTTTGAATTTGGAAAGACCTTACAGCGTTGGCTGCTTTAGATTCATTGAGCTATGCACTAGCATCACCGACATAGACCTTACGATCGCTACTTAACTTAGGGAAAAAAACGTTAAGTTCAAACCAAAGCACAGAACGCCCATTCTAGTTAAATATTTGATCAAAATTACTCCTTTTAATGTACATGTATTTAATTTGAACTATCGTTGAGGTTCTCTTTAGCTACTTGTGAGTATTCGTAACAAAAAAAATACCAGAATTAAAACCGAATCAATGATGATGATGTTTCATTAAATTTCAGGGAAAGTTACTTTTTTCAACTCGCAACTCAGGTATGTAACCATTGTTTCCTTTAAAAATACTTCATTTATTGAAATTGTTTACGTTTGTCAAAAAAAGACAAAATAACAAAAAATAGTTTGCAAACATGAAAGGATTTATTTATGTACCTCAGGATATATATTTAGAATACCTAAGTTGGCTCAACTGGATTTTCAAGGTGTAACACCACTTAAGTTTATGAATTAACTACGTAGCCATTAACAATGCTATCGAAAAACCATCACCACAGTTGTATTAGATAAAGAGGAAATTTTTTATGACCAGTGTTAAATTGACATCGGCGTTACCATAGCGACGAAATGACGTCATTACGTTTTCACCTTCGCCCGTATTGCTCGGCACTAGGAGATTTTTTTCCGGAAATCGCTCAAAGGAGCTTGTACCACATATAACTGCCTCGATGTTCGCAAAGTTTGAACAAATTCTATAGAGCGTTTTCAAAATATTTGGGTATGAAGGTTTTTTTGGTTATAAATACAGTCAAAAACATACTAACGAGAAAATGGCGTAATATCTAAAGAAAACGACTCGCCTGTGGATTTCAGTTACATCTTGTAGTAGTTTGATTCCATTTAAAATCGTGTGTAAAACAGTGGTGGGGATTGCTTTGGTCGATGCGAGAAAAAAAAATTGATGAGCGTGCGTTCCGGTGCTCTTGTTGCCATTTTTGTTTATATTTTGGTCTATGCCTACAAAAGTGATAATAAATTAACAACCGCTTGATGAATTTTTTTTTAAATTTGACAAACTCGAGGTTTGTCATCAATTAATATGGCTTGCAAGTTTCAAGCTAATTGAAAACATTTGATGCAGTAAAATAGGGCTTCCAATGCACTGATTTTTTCTCGCAGATTTTGTGTTTACAAGCGAGTGTCCTCATTATTCACGGGCATTGTTTTCAAGTTTCAGTTGAGCCACCTTAAGTCATTTCAGCTCTACGCTCGTGTTTGAACATTCGCTCTTATATCCAATACTTGCCACTATATATATAGCTCGAGGTTTGTCATCAATTAATATGGCTTGCAAGTTTCAAGCCAATTGAAAAAATTTGATGCAGTAAAATAGGGCTTCCAATGTACTGATTTTTTCTCGCAGATTTTGTGTTGACAAGCGAGTGTCCTCATTATTCACGGGTATTGTTTTCAAGTTTCAGTTGAGCCACCTTAAGGTCGCGGGGGACACCTTAGGCTCATCATTATGCATTTATTTAAAGCGTATGCACGAAGTTCAACGACTGACATCGAGAACTTTACGACGAGATATTTGCATAAAAAATATGAGCACGCGCGCGTGATTTGATGTGTTTGCGTCTGGAATTGTTTGTCTCTTTGAAAACGCATTGTTCTCACCATAAAAGCGTGGAATATAATTACCATAATTACCATTTTGAAACCGTGTTTTGATCGGGACACCTTCGGAAATCTCAAAGTTTGGACTTTTCCGACAATTTTGTGGCAGAGAATTCAGCGCGGATATAGAACTTCATGAGCTGCCACTGCAGAGAGGTAAACTAGGAATACTGTAGTGTGTCATAACAGAGGCGGAATTTTAAAAGAGCGCTTTTAGAAAGAGGTAGAAGGCATTCAATTAAAATTTGCGCATTTAAACCGCCATAACTTGCTGGAAAACTTTAAATTAAAAAATCCGCTTCTGTTATGACACACTAGAGATATTGACTGATTAGTTTTTGACAAGATCACAGTGTGCTGTCTCCTACTCGTTCTACAAACTCTGCCACGAAATCATGTTCTTCCCAATTTGGCAGTATTGTTGCTATAACATCGCCGTTAGGTACAATCTACCAAATAAAAGATGACATACATAATCTTTTATCATTTCTTTATGTCTCTGTAAAATTTGAGCTTAATCACATTCATAACAGCCGAGGAATAAGCGTTTTAAAAGATGCAGGTCAAGCAAAATTTCGCTTCATGAATTTATTCATGCTGTATATATCCCCCGCGACCTTAAGTCATTTCAGCTCTACGCTCGTGTTTGAACATTCGCTGTTTTATCCAATACTTGTCACTATATATATAGCTATTTACATAAAGTGTGCGCGAATCACAGTCTTGATATACGCACAACCTCGTTATCGAATATACATTTTTATGTATTTTTTTTATTGCAACACACAGAAAAAAAAAATAATATATAGCCTACTTACAGAACAATTACTTAGGTTACCTACATGACTTAACGTACAATTACTTACATTTTTACATTTCACTGCATTATAATTGCTTACATTCTTCACACTACTTACACTACATACATTACTCACATGCCGGTTACATTGCCTAATGTACAATAAGTTACATTTGTTACGAGACATACTACATCACATTGCTTACGGAAACTTCAGTTATTATATTCACTATTTAGCTCTCCCTATTTACCCTAATGGACGTATAAATAAAGGACGAAGAACTTATTTTACTAAAAAAAAAGATTAAGGTAAATTTTCACATCTTAGTTTATAGTCAATTGTTTTAAACTCAGCCCAGTTAAGAATTCTCTCATTAATTTTCTGAAAATGGAGGTAGTAATTTGCAAACAGGAGGCAGAAGTTAAATTTCCTTAGGATGTTGTGTAAAACACCCTAATCCCTGGTGGGGATTGCTTTGGTCGATGCGAGAAAAAAAAATTGATGAGCGTGCGTTCCGGTGCTCTTGTTGCCATTTTTGTTTATATTTTGGTCTATGCCTACAAAAGTGATAATAAATTAACAACCGCTTGATGAATTTTTTTTTAAATTTGACAAACTCGAGGTTTGTCATCAATTAATATGGCTTGCAAGTTTCAAGCTAATTGAAAACATTTGATGCAGTAAAATAGGGCTTCCAATGCACTGATTTTTTCTCGCAGATTTTGTGTTTACAAGCGAGTGTCCTCATTATTCACGGGCATTGTTTTCAAGTTTCAGTTGAGCCACCTTAAGTCATTTCAGCTCTACGCTCGTGTTTGAACATTCGCTCTTATATCCAATACTTGCCACTATATATATAGCTCGAGGTTTGTCATCAATTAATATGGCTTGCAAGTTTCAAGCCAATTGAAAAAATTTGATGCAGTAAAATAGGGCTTCCAATGCACTGATTTTTTCTCGCAGATTTTGTGTTTACAAGCGAGTGTCCTCATTATTCACGGGCATTGTTTTCAAGTTTCAGTTGAGCCACCTTAAGTCATTTCAGCTCTACGCTCGTGTTTGAACATTCGCTCTTATATCCAATACTTGCCACTATATATATAGCTCGAGGTTTGTCATCAATTAATATGGCTTGCAAGTTTCAAGCCAATTGAAAAAATTTGATGCAGTAAAATAGGGCTTCCAATGTACTGATTTTTTCTCGCAGATTTTGTGTTTACAAGCGAGTGTCCTCATTATTCACGGGTATTGTTTTCAAGTTTCAGTTGAGCCACCTTAAGGTCGCGGGGGACACCTTAGGCTCATCATTATGCATTTATTTAAAGCGTATGCACGAAGTTCAACGACTGACATCGAGAACTTTACGACGAGATATTTGCATAAAAAATATGAGCACGCGCGCGTGATTTGATGTGTTTGCGTCTGGAATTGTTTGTCTCTTTGAAAACGCATTGTTCTCACCATAAAAGCGTGGAATATAATTACCATAATTACCATTTTGAAACCGTGTTTTGATCGGGACACCTTCGGAAATCTCAAAGTTTGGACTTTTCCGACAATTTTGTGGCAGAGAATTCAGCGCGGATATAGAACTTCATGAGCTGCCACTGCAGAGAGGTAAACTAGGAATACTGTAGTGTGTCATAACAGAGGCGGAATTTTAAAAGAGCGCTTTTAGAAAGAGGTAGAAGGCATACAATTAAAATTTGCGCATTTAAACCGCCATAACTTGCTGGAAAACTTTAAATTAAAAAATCCGCTTCTGTTATGACACACTAGAGATATTGACTGATTAGTTTTTGACAAGATCACAGTGTGCTGTCTCCTACTCGTTCTACAAACTCTGCCACGAAATCATGTTCTTCCCAATTTGGCAGTATTGTTGCTATAACATCGCCGTTAGGTACAATCTACCAAATAAAAGATGACATACATAATCTTTTATCATTTCTTTATGTCTCTGTAAAATTTGAGCTTAATCACATTCATAACAGCCGAGGAATAAGCGTTTTAAAAGATGCAGGTCAAGCAAAATTTCGCTTCATGAATTTATTCATGCTGTATATATCCCCCGCGACCTTAAGTCATTTCAGCTCTACGCTCGTGTTTGAACATTCGCTGTTTTATCCAATACTTGTCACTATATATATAGCTATTTACATAAAGTGTGCGCGAATCACAGTCTTGATATACGCACAACCTCGTTATCGAATATACATTTTTATGTATTTTTTTTATTGCAACACACAGAAAAAAAAAATAATATATAGCCTACTTACAGAACAATTACTTAGGTTACCTACATGACTTAACGTACAATTACTTACATTTTTACATTTCACTGCATTATAATTGCTTACATTCTTCACACTACTTACACTACATACATTACTCACATGCCGGTTACATTGCCTAATGTACAATAAGTTACATTTGTTACGAGACATACTACATCACATTGCTTACGGAAACTTCAGTTATTATATTCACTATTTAGCTCTCCCTATTTACCCTAATGGACGTTTAAATAAAGGACGAAGAACTTATTTTACTAAAAAAAAAGAGATTAAGGTAAATTTTCACATCTTAGTTTATAGTCAATTGTTTTAAACTCAGCCCAGTTAAGAATTCTCTCATTAATTTTCTGAAAATGGAGGTAGTAATTTGCAAACAGGAGGCAGAAGTTAAATTTCCTTAGGGTGTTGTCCTTAGAGTGTGGTACGCCAAAGAGAAATTCGTAGCTCAGTTGTAGGAGAAATAGAGGCGTTATGCATCCCATTGAACCACAGTAATACTTTGTTGTGAAAAGATATTGTTTCACTACATTCTTGAAATGTATGGAGAGCTGAATCAGGCTCACCACAATAAAAACATCTGTTGTTATGCGTAATTCCATAGAGATTGAGCTGTTTCTTTGTCACCACAATTCGATGAATTAGCTTATAATAAAATTCTCTCAATCTTTTTTCTTTACAAATATGTTTTACTCTGGTGAAGATTTCACGCCAAGGCAAGGCTGCCGGAGCAAGGTCACGCTCCCATTTCAATGGACCGGTGGCTTGAGTCTTATTGTTATGAAGAAAAAGCCAATAGAAATCTTTGGATTTGAGTTTTAATAGGTCTATAGTTAATTGGGGCGATAGCTGAAACGACTTAGTGCCGGTTAGAAAATCGAAATTTGGTCTGACCCGGCCCTTGGCTTTTTCAAATAGGGCTTTTGGTATTGCGGATATTACTTGGAAGTATTGAAGAAAGTTGCATTGTATTCCATATCGTTGTTTAAACTGTTCAAATGGCAAATATTTCCCGTTATTATCAATGACATCTTGCAAAGTAAGGGCACCCTTATCAACCCAGTCTTGATAGAAAAAAGTCTTACCGTCAATTTGGTTCTCTTTGTTATTAAAGAGAATCATCTGAAAAATAAGCGACTGGATTGCAGAGATGTATTTGCTGGGGATGTCTAACATGGACGCAGAATAAACAATCTGGGATAGTCCCAGCGTCTTTGCTATCAAGCTCCTCCCAAAAAGAGTGAGATGTCGCGAGCGCCAACCAGCTAGCTTCGTTTTTAGATTATCGATCTTCCTAGAGACATTTTTTTGCTCGTTTTTAAGACAATCATAGGAGATAAAAGTACCTAATACCTTAATCGGTTCATCGGTCCATGCCAGACCAAGAGGCTTACCACGGTAGGATCTCCAAGGCCCCAACCACATGGCTTTTGTTTTTGACTTATTTAAGCGAAGTCCTGAGATGACTCCAAAATCATCCAGAATGGCCAGTGCATTCTCCACAGAAGTAACGTTCTTACAGATGAGAGAAGTGTCATTAGCAAACTGGCTCAGTTTAATTTCTTTATTGAACAGCTGAACCCCTTGAACAGTTTTATCGTGCCTTATTTTGGCAGCGAGGATCTCAGCTACCAAAATATAAAGATATGGCGACAAGGGGCAACCTTGTCTAACACCTCTCCACAAGAATATTTGTTTCGTAGTAAATCAGTTGTTAATAACCGAACTTTCAACGTTACAATTGAATGTCCTGACCCAGCGTTTGATACTTTCACCAAAATTAAATCTCGACAAGGCTTGGTCTATAACAGGCCACTCACCTGTGTCAAACGCTTTCTTAAAGTCCAGCTGCAACAAGATGCCGGGAACATTTTGCTTTTCTGATTGCTCAAGTACGTCATTTATTAATCTAATATTTTGGCCAATAAATCTATCTTTCATAAAGCCGGACTGGTCCGAATGTATTAACTGAGGGAGTACATTTTTTATTCTTGACGCTATTGCTTTAGAAGCAATTTTATAATCCACGTTCAATAAGTTAATTCGACGCCAGTTGGATAACTCAAGGAGGTCCGAGTCATCTTTTGGGATCAACGTGATTACTCCTCTTTTTTGGGATATAGACATTTCCCCCTGAAAGTAGGCGGCATTGAGGCTCTCAAGTAGATCTGGTGCAAGAAGATCGAAGAATTCATCGTAAAATTCGATAGTGAAACCGTCTTCCCCAGGTGACTTCCCATTACTGAAGGTCTTTAAAACCCGACGGCATTCCTCGAGAGTCAACTCACCTTCTAGGGCATTCTTATCTTCTTCGGATAATTGCGGCAAATCGATATTTTCAGTGAAGTTGTCAAACAGCCCTTGCGAACCAGCATATTCCGAAGAGTACAAATTTTCGTAAAATTCCTCTATGCGCTTTAGTATTTCACTATCATTGACAACAGTTTGGCTGTCAGATACTCTAAGTTCAACTATAGTTTTCTGCATGAAATTTCTGGCCTCCAGATTAAAGAAGTACTTGGTCGGC
Source organism: Oculina patagonica (assembly GCF_052425735.1). NCBI lineage: Eukaryota > Metazoa > Cnidaria > Anthozoa > Scleractinia > Oculinidae > Oculina > Oculina patagonica. The sequence continues at coordinate 61,230 of NW_027558799.1, read as the reverse complement.
TTCTCACCCTGTTCCACCCATCTTAATTTTGATCTAAATATTGCACCCTCACCTCGTTTGTCATAGAAATATTGCAATTCTTTTTTTAATTTGTCCTGCTCTGATTGTTTAGGTTCCAGCTCGCTTTGGGGGCCAGAATAGTTAAGGATTTCTATGTCCAGTTCCGCTAGGTGCTTCTCTACATTCTCGATATATGCTCTCATGGTTCTCGCTTTATTTTTTGAAAATGCAATAGTGACACCCCGTAATTCCATCTTAATCAACTCCCACTTTAGCCTCATGTCTTCAATCTCCGCATATTTCGCCTTGATCACCGGGTAGTTATTTTTAATTTGCATTTTAAATTCTTGATCTTTCAAGAGAGAGTTGTTGAATTTCCAAAGGCCCGGGCCGCGTTTATTATTAGCCATTTTCACACCCAGTCTCACCGCTCTGTGATCTGGTGCGACTGAGATCTTGATATCAGCAACGAAGACTTGTGGACTCATCAACTTAGCAATGAGAAAGTAATCAATTCTAGACTTCATTTTTAGCGCTTTGGACTCATAGGTGTAGAATTTGCCACTGGGATTCTTAACTCTCAAAATGTCGACAAGATTGAACTCCCTAGACAGTGACAGCACTTGTTCACGATAAGCGGTTGGTCTCCAAGGAATACCCCCAGTTTTGTCGATCGCTTCCAAAGCAACATTCCAATCACCCCCGACAATTTGTTCACTGATATTTGCATTAGAAGACAGAAATTGGTTTAACGATGAAATAAAATTTAGTTGAGAGTCAAGGTTGTTTGGAGCATAAATATTACACAGGGAAACCCTGACTGAATTAAAACTCAAGTTTGCCAAAACGATCCGACCTTCATCATCAGAAAACTGGGATTTAATCGAAACAATATTTGTCGACGGGTTCAAAAGGATGCAAACACCTTTTTTATGATTCGTACCATGAGAAAATAATATTTTCCCTCCCCATTCGTTTCTCCAAATTGTTTCGTCTTTAGGCTCGGAATAAGTCTCTTGAAGAAAATAGCAATGACATTTTTGGTCCTTAAGATAAGAGAAAATAGATCTTCGCTTACGTTGATTTTTTAGGCCTCGTACATTTAAAGAGATAATTTTGCAAGCAGTGGTGTCAAGCATGTAAACAAAAAACGCAAGTGTTTACGAACTAGTTAATACAAGAAAAAAATAGAAAGGTATGGTGTACAACCAGAAAGTACAAAAACTTACAAAGATACACTAATAAATAAGATAAGCTTTCGAAACCGCGATTGTCATCCCAACTGCTAGCTATGTCAACTACTTAAATATCGTCGAGGTCCTCCACACAGAAAATTCTAATGGGATTACCATCAGGGGACGTTTTTACATAAATCTTACCGTCTAGTGTCCATAAATTATGAAGAGTTCCATTTCGTCTCCGTTTACTTGCCTCAGCCACAACGCTCTTCCTGTATGGGGTAAGATTTTCGTGGATGAAGATCAGGGCTTCAGGTGTGAGGGAGTAGCTTGGAAAAATATCTGATACCTTTACACGCTTGAGCTTGGTGCGCTCCCTGTACAACTTAGATTTGGTTTTATGGCTTGTAAATTTCACTATTATTGGTGGTATACCCTTGTCCCGCTTTAACTTATGACAGATTTCAATGTCGCTCGGCTCAATGGAGACATTTATTGCTTCGGCGACTTTACGGACGGCTTCCTCCGCGTTTAAGTACAAATTGTCGGGAATTCCATGGATTTCAATCGAATTTTTTCTTGTGTATTGTTCGAGATTGTCTAGCGCGTCCTCCAGTCGGTCCGTTTCGTACTTTTGATCAATGAGCTTTTCAGCACTCTTTCTTATCTCATTGTGAGCTTTGTCAAGCTTCTTTTGAAGGGCTGTGTTGGCTGAAATGGCTTTGTCTAAGGAGTCTTTGACTTTCTTCATCTCCGTGTCACTGAACTCCAGCGATGCTTTTAAATCTGATACTTCTTTCCGCAGCGCTTGGTTTTCTTTAGTAATGTTAGTGATTGAAGTTTGAATGTTTATCAATAATGTTTTAATTTCCAGCAGAGAGGGTTCCTCATCATCTTGTTCGCTGTCGTCTTTTTCTTTTGTGCCTTCGGCTTCTTCATTGTTCGACGCCATGTTGAGACGTTTCGCGGCGTTGGGTTCTTCGTCCGTAGAGCCGCGAGCTCCTCGTTTTTTTTTTTTTTTTTTAGGAGGCATTGACAGGAGAATGTCCAGATAACAACATGAGACGTAAGAGAAGGCTCGTGTCCTGAGAATAAGGAGCAGAAGGGAAGGAATTATCTCAGCTCCAAAACTCGCGTCCGCCTCGTAAGAGCGACATGCGCATCCCATTCCTATAAATGTTTTTATGTGTCATCCTTGGGCTTGGACTCAAAATGAACTTTGACGTCTTTAGCTCCGGAATGGACTTCGCGTTTTGCATGGAATTCCCCAGGGAACAGATCAGGTTTTCTTAATTTTAACTCAAAATTTTCCCCCTGCTCAAAGGAATTCTTGTTTTTCTTTAACTGCTGTAAATTTTGGCGTGCCAGAGCTTGCTTTGTTTTCACTTTCTTGATAGTTTTACCACTTCAATCCGCTGCTCACAAGCAGCGATAGTTACGGAATCTTCTGGATAAACTCACAATACTTCGCGAACGTTATAAAAGCGCTAACGTTTAACCATCATTTAGAATTCGAACAAGTTATTTTCATACTGTTTATTTAACTGAAAAACATCTTCTTCTTGCTCCATACTAAACACAAATGTTGAGAGATATTTGTGATTGGCCGCTTTAAACGATTTTGAGAGATCGTAATCTTGGACAAAGTCTGCCAAGTTTCCCAATTCTTCCGTAAGGGACGCTACAGTTGGGTATACAGAAGTCAATCTCTCCACATGTTCCGCTATAAAATCATTTAACTAAGGGGATTTAAGTCACTTTGACTGGATATAATCGTGCTCTGTCTTCCCTTAACTTCCTCTATAGTAGGTAAAGGAATTAAACGGGCAAACGAACAAACGAACCAAGGAAACAGAGGAACAAAAAAAATAAAGCCTGCTAGAACTGGCGGTGGTCACTATGAAGGCTGACACACTGATCACGGTAACAACGAGTACTTTGTAAAAGACTACACTAAACTGAATGGCCTAGAAAATACACACGAATATATTCTAAAGGGACAGACCATGAACGTAATGGCGCTCCTTAAAATATCTAATTGCCGTAACCGTTCATCAGTAGGATGCCTAAAATGCGTGCAATTCCACAATTGGTTTCGGCTCCATTAAACCGATAAATTCCGATTAAGTAACAAACTAAACTACTACACCGTAGATACAAACTTTCAAAAAACTAAACTACTAGGTACAATTTTCTAAAAGAACGAGACCAAAAAAATAAAACAAGGAAAACGTAGCTCCGCGGCTAGAAAAGTAAAAATAATGAGAGAGCATGACGACATATAGAGCGAAATGATTTGATTTGAATGAATGATTTGATGTTCTATCTCCGGCCTAGATATGGAAATTATCGACAGAAAAAAAGAAGCAGAAAATTATGGACACCAGGGAAATGTATTTCATTCTCGCGGTGAATATGTCAAAGCAAAAGAATATCACGAGAAAGCACTTTCGATCAGAATAGAAATTGGTGACAGAGAAGGAGAGGCGACAGATTATGGAAACCTGGCAGCCGTGTTTTATTCTCGTGGTAAATATCACAAGGCAAAACTGTATTTCGAAACGGCACTGGCAATCAGCAAAGAAATAGGTGACAAGGGAGGCGAAGCGACAGCTTATGGAAACCTAGGAACTGTGTTTCATTCTATTGGTGAATCTTCCAAAGCTAAAGAATATCTCGAGAATGCTCTTGCAATCAGACTAGAAATTGGTGACAGAATGGGAGAAGGCGCGGATTATGGAAACTTAGCAGTTGTGTGCCAATGTCTTGGTGAACATGTCAAGGCTAGAGAATATCGTGAGAAATCGCTCGTGATCAGAATAGCTATTGGCGACAAAGCAGGAGAAGCAGCAGTTTACGAAAGCCTAGGAACTTCGTACCATTATCTTTCTCAATACAACCAGGCCAAAAAATATCATGAAAAAGCGCTCACGATAAAATTGGCGATTGGTGACAGAGCAGGAATGGCGGCATCTTTCCAAAACTTAGGAACTACCTTTCAATCTGTTGGTGAATATGTAAACGCTAAACAATACCTCGAGAAGGCACTGGCGATCAGAGTGGAAATTGGTGATAGAGCGGGAGAAGCAGCAAATTATGCAAACTTAGGAATTATGTGCCAATCTCTTGGTGATTTTATGAAGTCTAAAGAATATTTCGAGAAAGCCCTTGCAATCAGAAAAGAACTTGGAGACAAAGCAGGAGAAGCATCAGATTATGAAAACCTCGGAAGTTTGTATCAATCTCTTGGTGAATACTTCAAAGCTAAAGAAAATTATGATAAGGCTCTGACAGTCAGAACAGAAATTGGTTACAGGGAAGGAGAAACCGTATCTCACGCAAAACTGGTAACTGTGTTTCAATCCCTTGGTCAATATGTCCAGGCTAAAAAACACATGGAACAGGCAATTGAGATCAGTAGTGAAATCGGTGACAAGGAAGGAAAAGCTGTCGTTCATGAAAATTTGGCAGCTGGGTTTCATTCTCTCGGTGAATATGATAAAGCTAAAGAAAACTTTGAAAAAGCACTTGAAATAAGAAAAGAAATTGGAAACAGAAGAGAAGAAGCGGCTGATTATGGAAACCTAGGAACGTTGTTTCATTCTAAAGGTGAATATGTCAAGGCTAAACAATATCTTGAACAGGCGCTTGAGATCAGAAGAGCTATTGGTGACAGAGCAGGAGAAGCAGCAGATAATGGAAATCTAGGACAAGTTTTGCTATCTCTTGGTGAATTTGTTAAGGCTAAAGAACATCTTCAGGAAGCACTAGCGATAAGAAAAGAAATTGGGGACAGACAAGGAGAAGCGACAGCTTATGGAAATCTTGGAACTGTGTTTCATTCTATTGGTGAATATGTCAAGGCTAAAGAATATCTTAAGGATGCACTTGCGATTAGAAAAGAAATTGGAGACAGACAAGGAGAAGCGACAGCTTATGGAAACCTTGGAACTGTGTTCCATTCTATTGGCGAGTATTTGAAGGCTAAAGAATATCTCGAGAAGGCACTTGCGATTAGTACAGCTATTGGTGACAGAGAAGGAGAAGCAACAGACTATGCAAACTTAGGAAGTGTTTTTCTATCTCTTGGTGAACATTTCGAGGCTAAAGAAAATGTTAAGAAGGCACTTGCGATTAGAGAGGAAATCCGTGACAAAAAAGGAGAGGCAGCAGTTTATGGAAACTTGGGAAATGTTTGCCGATTTCTTGGTGAAAGTGTCAATGCGAAAATAAACATAAGGAACGCACTTTCGATTAGAAAAGAAATTGAAGACAAAGAGGGAGAAGGAAAAGATTATGAAAACCTAGGAACTGTCTACCAATCTTTTGGTGATCATGTTAACACTAAGAAATATATCGAGAAAGCACTTTCGATCAAAACTGAGATTGGTGACAAAGCAGGGGAAGCAGCATGTTATATAAACCTTGGAATGGTATTTCAATCTATTGGTCAATATGTTGAGGCTAAAGAACATCTTGAGAAAGCACTTGCGATCTGTAAGCAAATTGGTGACAGAAAAGGAGAAGCTGCGGCCTACGGAAACCTTGCAACTGCGTATCTCTCTATTGGCGACTACATTAATGGAGAGAAGTATCTTCGTAAGGCACTTTCAATTTATAAAGATACCGGAGACGGTGAAAAGGAGTACGAATACCAATGTAAAATTGCATTGGCGAAACTGTCACAAAGACAGATCGACAAAGCGTATTGGCTTCTATTTTCAATAATTGATAAGAACGAGAAGTTGCGAAGTTTTCTTGCTGGTGACGATCAATTTAACGTATGCTTTGCAGACTTGCACACTATTCCATATCAAGTGCTGAGTTTCTTTTTCTGTGCCGCTGGAGATCCTCGCGGGGCCCTTTCTGCTGTTGAGCTGGGACGAGCCAGAGCCCTGGCCGACCTAATGGTAGCTCAGTACTCTTTGGAGAATGACATTTCAGCTAATCCACGATCTTGGGTTGGTATTGAAAGGACCATGACCAAAGAAAAAAACTGTGCTTGTCTTTACATTTCTTATTATGCTCAAAATATATTTTTGTGGGTTCTCAAAACAAACGGGATCATTCGTTTGCGAAGAATAACGCTGAGTGAAAACATTGTTGATCATGGATCAATTTCAAATCTGGATGAATTTTTGGTTCAGGGCTTCCGAAACTTTGGAATTCCACCTGAGGAGAAATGTGAAGATCAAATTTTACATTGCATGCAAATTGAACCAAAATTATCCCTGGAGCAGGGCCGGGTGGCTTTTCGCCTTGTAGAAGCTGATGACAAAGAAATCCAAGATCCCAAACCGAGCCTACCTCTGTTGTACAAAGTGATTATTTATCCAGTTGCTGACCTACTTAAGGAATCCGAAATCGTCATTGTTCCTGATCGCTCCCTCTACAAAGTTCCGTTTGCAGCTTTAATGGACGAAAATGGGAAGTATCTGTCAGATACTTACAGGATTCGTATCGTTCCTTCTTTGACGACGCTCAAGCTCATTCAAGATAGTCCAGCAGACTATCACAGCCAGAATGGTGCACTGATAGTGGGAGACCCTGAAGTTGGTCAAGTACTTCACAAGGGGTATTTCGACAATATAAAGCCACTGCCCCATGCAAGAGAGGAAGCAGAAATGATTGGACGACTGCTAGGCGTTCAGCCTTTGCTTGGACAGCACGCAACAAAGCAGGCTGTACTTCGAATGATACATTCAGTGAGTCTGATACATTTTGCAGCACATGGTCGTTCAGAAAGGGGTGAAATTATTCTTTCGCCCCTTCGTTCTTCTACTAGGTTTCCTCAAGAAGAAGACTACTTATTGACAATGTCTGACATTTCACGAGTTCACGTGCGAGCTAAACTGGTGGTACTTAGCTGTTGTTACAGTGCGCGTGGACGGATAAGAGCAGAGGGAGTTGTTGGAATCGCAAGAGCGTTCTTAGGATCTGGTGCACGCTCAGTGTTGGTTGCACTGTGGGCCCTAGAAGACAGAGCAACATTGCAGTTCATGAGTCGTTTCTACGAGCACCTTGTCCGTGGGGAAAGTGCCAGTGAATCTCTTCATGAGGCCATGAAATGGATGAGAACTAACGGTTTCTCTGACGTGGCGGACTGGGCACCCTTTATGCTGATTGGAGATAACGTGACGTTTGATTTTGGAACATAAAAGTGAGTTTAAAGAATCATATTTCACGTTAAAAACTTACCTTGCTTTTCAGGGTTTTCACAGCTGCAGATCGTAAGAAGGAAACAACAGCTGTTCTTTCTTAAAACTCACTTGTCATCGAGTAAGGTGATAATTTTAAATAAAATATCTCAGCTAGCTTCAAACATCTGCGTCGAGACATGTGAACTGATCACCCTTTAGCAGCAGTGATCTGCCTGCATGCTAAACATCCTCATATGTGGAGAAATATTTATTTCTATTTCCCTGTTCTTGCCATTATCTTAACAGCATTATTGGCACTATTTTGTTGTTTAAAATCAATGCTCTTTGTCGAGGTTCGGGATTGTTAATTGGGATAAATACTGCTACGTCACATTAAGGACTTAAAAAGCCCTTCGATGTCTAATTAGTTAATTAATTATATGATCGATTAATACATTTCTTGTATGAGACCACCATACCTTACAATTCTTATTTGTCGTTCTCTTTGTTATTTTTATTGTCTTTAGTTTTCAAGAAAGAAGACGCAATCACTGGAGCATTTAAATGGAGACGCGAGAACGCAAGATCTAATCGGACTAAGAAACTCTGTCCAGGTGTTAATTAGATACTGATGACTTTTATAACTACGCGACTTTAAAATTTCCCTTTGCCCTCAATACCCGAGAAGAAACCTGTACGGGGAAGCTCTATCCAATCCTAGAACAAGATGAAGTACGGTTGCGACAGTCTTAGTTAACACTGAGTTGAATTTGTGTCAACTTGGGGTTTACGGGATACTGTCTCCAAGTGATACAGTAAAAACCAGCGAGTAAGAACGTAACATTTAAGAACCTGTTAGGCTTAAATTTGAAAAGATTCTTATTTTCTAAAATTGATTAAAAATGTTTAGTTTTTGGAAATTAGTTTCGACAAGGCTTTACTGTACATGTAAACAATGTCATGTTCTGAATTATTTGTGCTTTATTTTTACATAAACACTTGTGTACATGTGGAATGAAAATTTTATACAAATAATGTAAATCTAGTAACTATGCCTCAATAGCCAAAAAATATGTTAACTTCCGTTTATGTAAGAACCTGTTTAGGCTAACCTGGAAAAATTAGGTGCTTACTCGCGGTTTTTTACTGTATAATGTATAAAATGTGTGGTTCAAATTCTCAAGATTTTTTAAATATTTAAATTTCAACTAGTCCGCAAGTAGTTACTCCCTCTCGCATGTCATTAGTTACATATTTTGATAACTCGATGATATTTTTGTGTTTTTTAAGGTAGAGCTTAGAGCTAAGTATTAATAGCCACTTGCATCTACCATGATTATTTAGGATTAAAAAAGAGAAAGATTAAAAACAAAACAAATAGAAATAGAACAATTGATATAAACCTCCTTCAGGGCACGAGTTTAGGCAGGGGTGTGAACTTATCAAAAATAAGCTGTATGGTATAAGCCAATACGAATGGCAATAGCTCTTATCGAAGTTGAGCACGCCACCCAAACGATCCAGCGGTATTTTTGTGAGTAAACATCAAAGCGAGGCTATCGGGTCAACATCGATCAGACTTGGTTGAACTTGTGTGAGAAAGCGAGGGAAAACTATGCAGTCTTCAAAGAATCTACCAGAAGCGGCCTTTTTTTTCGCTGAGGAGACAGTTCAGTTACTGAGTGGAAATTGTCCAAAGAAAATTACCAAAGAAAGACTAAAAGAATGGTTGTCATACCGCAAAGGGACGGCGAAAGATGGTAGTGCGCGGACCGAAGCAACGAAGGCCGAGTTATCTCAAAGGTAAGCTTATAAGACTAAAAGATTGCAATATTTTTGTCACTTATATTTTCATTGCTTAAAGGAAATTTTTATCGAAGCATAAGTTCTATATCGATTTGTTCTACTTGCCGCAGGGTCGTCAGTTATATAAAAAATGGTTGGCAGAATAATTTTACTGAAAAGTGGCAACACTTAGCAGCAAGCAAACCAGTGGACCAAACGGCGACCGTCAATTGTGATTTCCCTGGATCTGCACAGTGGGTTTCGCTGGTTGACGCGAAGGACGATGTTCCTACATTTAATATACAAAATATCGTGTCTTACTTTATTGAAAGGAAAGCTAAAGACAATGAATCCAACAAAGATTACAAGAATGTCAGCAGCAAAGCTTTCGGTTTGTTTCGACATGGTCACATCCAAAAACTGGAAATCGCACGAGAAGACGATGGCAAGGTACATTTCCGATGTGATTGCTTACCTGAAATGAAGAAAAACTTTAAGTATAACGTAAAACTTTCATTGTGTAATAATGGTGAGCAGGAAGGTGAAATTACATTTGCTAGCTGTGCTTGCCCAGCTGGTAAAGGTCCACGTGGCTCTTGTAAACACATAGCCGCTCTTTGTTATGCACTTGAAGAATTTGTGAGACTTAAATGTACACAGGAATTTGAAACATGTACCTCAAGACTGCAAACTTGGAACCAGCCGAGAAAGAGAAAGCTTGACTCTCAGTCAGTTTATGAAATTGATTTCTCAAAAAAAGTTTATAGAAGAGAAGAAAGGAACAATGCTAAGCCTTTGAATGATCCAAGACGTCCATCTGAAAGGAACAATGATACGAAAAATGTCAACAGAGAACTGCTCGACAAAATCAAAACAGTGAAACCAAATTGTGGTTTCTTTTGTCTACTGTCATCCTCGGAGACCCAGGGGCAGTTAGTGGGGGCGACGTGCAGCTTATCGGGAAAACGGGATTTTCGGGCGAAAGTTTACAACATAGAGCGTAACAGCCCCTGGGCACTTTGTCTTACCGAACCAGTTCCAGAAGCGTTTGAACTCCTTCCTCTTGATTGGCCACAAAAATATTTTTGTGGCCAATCAGCGAGGTTGACCAGAAGAGCGACTCTGATGTCTTCTTACACGAAGTTGTTTTCCTCATAGACTCGACGTGGTTGTTAAGCCCGTCCATCGGATGATACTACATGGGTCTCAGATAAAAAAAGCAAAACAAAAACAAAACAACGAGGCCTGGGAATATGTTAAATGTAGCATAGCGCAAGGAAACCAAAAGTTTTTAAAGCTATACGCGAGCACCTCTTGTTTATAAGTTTTGTTTTTGTTATTTAAATATCCAACAAATTAAACAAAAACCCTTTGTTTTAACTGTCAAGCTGGCAACAAATAACAATAGGTGACGACAGCGATATCTTCGCTAACGCGTGGCCCGTGCAGTGAAGTACCCAGACCGTGGCAAGTTCTAGAAGTCGGGCAACGACCGAGAAAAATAATAATAAGAATTGTTGTTTACTCGAATAACTATTAAAAAGCGCGCAACTAACAGTGTAGAACTGGCAGTCGTCTAAGGCTTATTTTTTTCTGAGACTCTCCATGTAATAGCATCCGATTGACGGGCAGAGCATCCACGACGAGTCTTTGAGGAAAACAACTTCGTGTAAGAAGACGTCAGAGTCGCTCTTCTGGTCAACCTCGCTGATTGGCCACAAAAATATTTTTGTGGCCAATCAGGAGGAAGGAGTTCAAACGCTTCTGGAACTGGTTCGGTAAGACAAAGTGCCCAGGGGCTGTTACGCTCTATGTTGTAAACTTTCGCCTGAAAATCCCGATAAGCTGCCCGTCGCCCCCACTAACTGGCCCTGGGTCTCCGAGGATGGTCTACTGTCAGATGAGAGACTTGACCAAAATAAAAATGACATTATATCTCCAATTAAAGAGCACCCTGTCTCACTCACTGAGATTTTTGACCGGGCAAAAAGAATTAAGAGAAATCTCATGGTTAGTGATCAACAGAGAGGGAACATTGCACTTGCCACAAAAGCTCAAAGTAATTGTCAGGCATGGTTTGAACACAGACGTGTTTGTATTACAACCTCTCAGAGCAAGCGAGCATTAATAAAGCCTTCTACTAGCCCAACAAAAGCAATGAGGGAAATCTTACACTATAACAGTCACTACCAAAGTAACAAAATGACACAGGGACTGAAAGATGAAAAGAAGATCATATTGCTATATGAAAACAAACTGGATTGCAAAGTCAGTGAAACAGGTTTTGTTATTTCTCAGAGTCATCCTTTCCTTGGGGCTTCTCCAGATGGGACTGTAGATGGGGGACTAGTGGAGATAAAACGAATCTTCACAGATGGCCTATCTCTGCAGGAGGCAGTGTGTAAACGTGGTATATGTAAAGAGACTCCCCATGGGTTGGTGATCAACAGGAATCATAAGTTCTATTACCAAGTACAGCAGCTGATGCTTTGCACTAAATCATCTTGGACTGATTTGGTACTTTCTGACACTGTTGAATTAATTATTTTACATGTGAGGAAAAACAAAAGTTTTCTTTCTCAAATTGTCCCAAGACTAGAAAATTTTTATGACACTCACATCTCTTTGGAACTGGCCTATCCAAGAGTTTTTTATGGACTTCCTAGATTAAGTAAATTAATAAATGACTGAAATCACAATTTTATACTTTATTTCATCTTTAGAAATACTGTAAACATACACAAATGGCAACATTTCAGTAGTAAGCATGTGCTTATTTCTAACTGATTACAGAGTGAGAAGGGTAGTAATGTAGAAAATAATACAAAAAGGAACAATTTGAGCTTTAACACATGTTGAGTTTAGTAGTATTTTTATAACAAATTGATGGAATATTCATTTGAGCATTACTTGACTATACAGTCTGTTTTCACTGCTGTATAATAGATAACATGAAGACAGTATTTGTGAGAAAGGTAATTGTTATTGCTAACCATTTACTAGTGGTGGCAGGAAGTTTGATAACATTGCACAGACAAAAAATATCATATCAATTATACCATTCCTGCACAAAGTTATGGGGACAAAGTCTAAAATGTGGTAGTTTTTTATTCTTTCCATGGCTCTTTCAACATGGATTCTAAGAGTTGCAATCCTTCTTGTTTCCAGTAACTCACTTTTATTAAATTGGCCTGATTCATTCATGAATGGAGGAACATTTACTTTTACCCCTTTATGTGCAAGCATCTCTTGAATATTGAAACCTCTATTAGCCATTATAACGTCACCATACTGTAGTTTCTCAATAAGGCCTGACTTCTGGGTTAGTTCCTTGTCAGAAATGCTGCCACCATACAGGGTTGAGACGAATGAAATCCCCCCTTTTGGTACAATACCAACCAAGGATTTCAGGGTGTTGCTATTTTTGTATGAAGAAAATGTTACTTGTTGAGCCTCTGGGTTGTTTGGCTTTTCAATGTATATCTCTGTAGCATCAATTATTAGAGTAGTTGTTGAATACTTTTTGCGAAAACATTCAGGCAGGTGTAATTTAACAATCTCTTTGGAAGGAAATACATCCAATTCTTTGAATCTGAAAAAAATAAACTTGATCCAGGTATTAATAATTTGGGATACCACACTCTGAGAAACTCCAAATCTCAGTGATAAGTCTTCTTCAAGTAATCCAACTTTCAAACGACAGAGTACCATGAAAAATTCATTTTCGATATTCAAAGCCCTACTAGGCCCAGGTTTATATTTGTGCTTCATTTCTCTTAAATTTTCAGTGTTTTGGTAGTCCAAATGAGCCGCTGTCTCCCTCCCCAGAAAGTCAAGAACCATTGAAAACACTTCATAGTTTTCAAATCCAGTGTAGAATCTTAATAATTTATCATTTTCCTTTACAGTTTCGATGCTAAAGGCTTTTTTCTCGATTAATAATTCCAGCTCCTTTCTGGCACTTCTTTCTTCTTCGAGTTGATTTTCCAGCTCTTGTATTCTTTTGTTCAGTTCGCGCTCCTTAGTTTGCCATTTTTCAAGTAAACATGACATTTCTGTATCCTTCAACTTAAGTTGATGTTCCCAGTTTTCATCTCCAGTTTGAAAAAAACCTTCACTTTCCAGATTTTCAGCTTCTATACCATCTGAACCAGAATTTATCGGTTCTGGGGCTGAATGCTGCTGCGATTTCTCTATCTTTGTTTTCTTTGTGTTCAATGTTGCTCGATCAGCGGGCTCTTTCCTCTTCGGCTTTTCGACAGTAAAAATAAACTTTGTCGGTACGGAATCTGGCTTTAAACGAATTCTTTGTCCTCCCACTGGTTTAATAAAGCAATAAGCTTCAAAATGCTGACTACAGACATAAGAGTTTTTGTTTACCGGAGTGTTCTCGCGACGTAGTTTCACGAGCCATTGTGCCAGCAAATTCTTGTTTGACAGCGGGAGCGAATGCCATGATAAGTCCTTGCAGTCCGCTTTGGAACTTCGATTTTGACACCCAAAAGCTATGCAATGCTTCACCATGGATAAAGGAACTAAAAAGCCGCGAAAATATTATGTAAATGTCGAACTACCTACTAATTTCCCTCTCTGTTTCCTTATACTTTGTAGCGAGCTAGACCCGATAGCCTCGTTTTGGCGTAAGCTCATCCAGAAACCGCTGATTTCGCGTGCTCAACTTCGATAAGAGCTATTGTATATATAAAAATAAATAGAGGATATTACACGGTGGCGAGAAGATATGAATTTTATGTTCGAGTGGAAACCACAATATCTCACGAGTGAGCGCAGCGAACGAGTGAGATATTGTGTTTGCCACGAGAACAAAAAATTCATATCTTCGAGCCAACGTGTAATGTTCTTTTTATTATATGGAGACAAAATATCTGAAATTGCCCATTTTATTCTTTCCAAATTAAGGTTTGCACAAATACGGGTGGGCTTCATTAAAATAGAAAATACACTGAAGTGAAAAATACAAAATACCCGGTGCCAAGGATATAACATACAGCTGTACTCTAAACTAATTTTACAAACTAAAATTAATGTCATTGACTCTGACTTGAGTCATCTGAAACAGTGATTTTTAGCCTTTTTTCAGAACGAATCTTTGAACACTTTTCGGTACGACCGGGCTGATACACTTGCACATTTACCGTTCCGATTTGGCAGTTTTGAAATAAACTTCCGGAAGCTGCACCCGCTAAATAGCTATCCGACTTAGTTTTCTCCTCAATCGAGACAGCTGACAAGGTTTGGCTGGTATTGGCATCGCTAGACAATACAGCGGAAATCTGCTTCTGTTTCTTATCGGACAGAGATGAGTAGTTGTTTAAGAGTTCACGTTTTTATGTCCAGTAATCTGAATGATTTCGTTGGGTGGTATCTCGTTATCCACCAGCTTCTGGACCAAATGCTTTCTTGTGCTGTGATTTACGAGCTTTTTGTCTGAATCCAGGCCTGAATCATGTACCATGTTCTTCAGCATACTTCTCAAGGAATTGATTCCAAGCGGAGAGCATTTGAACCACATTTGACCGGGTTTCGGCCTTTCGATGTTCACAGCAAGATAGAAAGGCGATTCATCGCTCATCATGACAGCGGGCCGATGATCTTTGTAGGCCAAGTAGGCATTGACAGGGCAGCGATCTGCATTGCTCTTGTTTTCGTACATTTGAGGTTTCTTCTCTCTGATATTTCGAGGGTTTTCACCGGTACGCGTTTTTGTTTGTCTTTCTTTGTTGAATTCGATGAAGCGGTTTCCCTCCGAAACTGTTTTTAACTGCAAATCGCCCCAGCAAAGGTCCCTCTGCTCTTTACCTGGCCTCATACCAAAGAATGTACAGTTGTTCATCCAAAGGGTATTTAATAGAGCTCTAGGAGAGTGAATTCCTAGAACTCCACGGCTGTAAAAAGTGGCGATGTCTTCATCCGACAACGGATCCGCTGCGTTTGGCCGGTTTCCTTTGCCCACGGATTTTAACTGTTTTTGTTTCTTCTTTAAAATATCTTGAACCTCATGAAACTCTTTGTCGTTGAGGACGGAAAATCCATAATTGTTTTTTCGAAGATGCTGGTCGATGCTTTGTATGAACGCCCTGATTGACGAGGGTTCGTACTCTTCACCATTTTTCTTTCGCACAGCGAGAACAAATTTTTTGATGATTTCTTGCAGCTCCACAGGCGCAATATCCTCAATCTCTCTCTTCTCGTCGCAAGTGTCGAGAAATTCTTTGAAAACCTTTAAATCGTACAAGGTCTTCTTTTTCGTGTTTTCGTTGTCGAAGCTTTCTGAAAACTCTTTCACTTGTTCATCGTTTAGCAAAACAAACCTGCTTGCCATAATTCTAAACACTGAGGCAACGACGCATAGTTCATTCAACAAAGTAGAAAAGGCGGGAATCGTGACGTCATTGAACGATATGACACTCGAAAGCGTGACATACGGAAAATACGCCACTCGGGTCCCGGATGGAGTGGCGTATGAAAACTACGAGTGGTTTAGTTCCCAGTAAAACACTCTCCTCCATATAATAAATAGCGCTATGTGATGATACTGTACTACATAGTGAAAGTCTACGTATCTAATCTAGGTTACAAACTTATCACCACGTACGTTGAGAGTTTATTGAACAGGCATATGGAGCATTGGACGAAAGGTTATGTCATCTCTTTTTAAAAGAGATATCTATTTAGGGTCCCAAAAGAGCACAAGGGCTCTAAGAGGATGCAGTGGAGCCCCATATTTTCCGAGCCATGGAGCCCTTAACGCCTCTGGGACCCTGAATTTTTAAGCTGACAATCCAGTTCTCAGCTCCGATGGTTGAAGTTGCAGTTTATGTTTCAGGTTAACAAAGTCCTATTTGTAAACAATTTAGCATGTTCTGGCTATGAATACCCAGGTTTAAAATTCGTGAATATCCTACAAAACAGGGATAATACTGTTGATGTTGTTTATCTATTGTCTAGTTAGGCCTGTCGAGGAGAGCCTTGCAAACGATGCGGATCGCCGCGAAAGTTCAACATACTTGTTCTGAAAGTTTGCAGATTTTAAGTAAACTATTTTGTTTGATTACTTGTCCACTTGGAAATGTATCGATATAGTAAGAACAAGAATCGTTTGGGAATTAAATACTTAGTTAATACTTGGACTTTCTCAATTGCTCTTGAACATGGCCTGAAATGTAAAATAGAAGGTCTTAGTTTCACATGTGCAGACTGTTAATTCGGATGAATCTAAGTCATTATACCCTCCTCCAATAAGCGCCCATTTGGTTAAACCATGATAAGCAAACTACTCCCTAAGGACTAGTTGGAACGATTGTCAGTAGTGACAAAAACCTTATCTGTCTTGACATTGAGGTAATTTCTCTGAAATAGAACCTGCACTGATAAAAACTTGCATTTTGAAATGAATATGGGGGATACCCACCCTCGTTTAGGCGCAACCGCACCTTGTCTACACGGAATAATTCCTTATAATATCAGTATGATTACATTCAGGATTCGGGCTTCTTAAATTCACGTTTCCAACGATCGCTTCTTGTATTTTACACTGGGAATTGGTCCATATTTATTTTAAAAAGAAAGAAAGTAATTACCAAAGAAGGGGAAACAATGATACGTGGCCATGCTCGTTGAATGACGATTTAAGTACCCCCTTAGCAAGCTCCAACCATAAAAACCTCCACCACTTTTTGACGCACGCGCTCATCTGTGACACGTAAAATTATGCGCAGTAAGGATACGCAATGTACATGTAATACTGGAGGATCGCCTTAAAATTGCACTGAAACTTTCTTTTATTCAAAACAATGATGAATGGAAATGAATTACCTAGTCATTCTGGAGGCCACCTCAAT
>NW_027558799.1:0-43765 GCF_052425735.1 Oculina patagonica | reverse complement strand
CTTGCTGCTCTCTTTTCGAAGACCAGCTTGGAGCTTTTAGAAATGGGCAGAACCACAGTTCTGAGTTGTAGGCATACAGGTTACCATAGATCTCGAGATTGCTTAGGGAACTTAACAAGCAACGCCGTAAAACGGCAAACGTATGATAAGTTTTTTTTAGTTCTTGTCGTGTTTAACGAGAAGTTATGAGAAGAATGTTCATTATCTCGCAATGTGTTTCATTATAAGGTAGATATCCTATTTGAAAGCGCAGCAAACGAGTAAGGTATATTTTTTTCAGAGAAATAATACTTCCCAAAAACAACGATTTCATTCATTTATGCCTTGTAAAAAATGACGACAATACAGAGCGAAGTAGATTTTCGATAAAGGCACATGCATAATATAACACAGCTTTCGTATTCAGAAATGCAAAAGTAGTTTTTCAAGAGAATGTTATGTGCATATGGGAAATGGCTTTCAAAGGTTTGTAGTATTGTTATAGGTGCCTAGCTACTCCGTAAGACTTTAAATGAAGCAATATTACGTTGTATATATCGAGATGTTTGCAAAGCAAACTCTAATAAGTTTGTAGACGTGAAATAAACTGAATTTGAAGGTTACTTTGACCCAGCGGTTTGTTTTTGCGCTTGTTTGCCTATTTTGTTTTTCTTTCGTTTGTTTCATCTTTGTCTGCATGTTTGTTTGTTTGTTGGCATAACTGAGAAACAGGTGGCAAATATAACACCGTTTTATGGTACCTCCCTACGCAACATATAGCGTAAGTCCGGCCCCCATCAGATTCATCCAGCGTTTTCAATCCGTAGCAATTTTGGACATCTTATTTCAGGTGAACACAAATCTTCCTTGTAATTACGCTTCAACAGATCTTCTCTGCGTTAACCTTGGTTTCCCTCGCCTGTGTCTACCATCCGATGTCCAATATAGGGCTTCTTTGAAGAGGTTACTCAGGACGTGGCCAATCCAGCTTCATCTTCTTTTGGCCAGTTCAAGATATAGTCTGTGTTGTGGCCTACAATAGTGGCCCATCAGACCGGAGCTTATCACAGTTTCCGTATCATTTTCGACTAGGAACATTCTACTCCTCCGTAGTTGGGAGACTTGTCCATCGCAGGGGTTACCCCAACATTATTTTCGCCAGCACGATACCTGTTTATGTATCTGGGTGAAGAGGCGCTGTGAGAGTAAAGTGCTTGCCAAAAATCAACACAGGCTCGAACCTATGACCTCGATCCGGACCACAGCGCATCAAAGCTCAAGGTATAAGCAAAAGCAACGACGATAAGGCCCTGGCTGAGGAGATTGGTTAATAGCAGCATAAATAATAATTTACTAATGCCCATTTTTCCCAAACTTAAAATCTACAATCTTCGTCCACATTAATATTGTCATGGGCAAATTCAAAAGGTATATGGAACATTGTACTTGAACAGCAATGGAAGAAAATGGCCCAGACCTGCTCAAACAAATTAAATTTGAATTATTTGGCTAAAGCAGCGTGAAGTATTTATTAAGGACAAATTCGCTTTACTAAGTCACAAGGTAAGCAGGTTTCTTGTATTTTCCTCTACAGGCAGGCATGAAATAATTGTTCGCTTTGCAACAAATAAGAAAATGCCACTCATCGCCTTCCTATGTACACATATATCTGTTAAGAAAAATTAAAATAATAATTTATTATTATTATTATTATTATTATTATTATTATTATTATTATTATTATTATTCTAATAATAATGATAATTAAAAAATTGCGAGCGAGCCGCCGGCGAGATGTTTCCCGCTCTCGCCCTAGTCCCCTCGTCAAAACGCTTCAGCTCCCTGGTCGCCTGCTGCAACTGTAAAGTCTCAAATGTTTGCCTACACGCCTGAATTGAGGTTACACAGGATTCTGTAAACCAATACTAGGCGAAGAATAAATTGCATTCATTCAAATGGATTGTCCGCAGTTTACGCTCTTGATTTATCGCGTGACCAACCCCGTCAAACGCGGGCTCAGGCGACGAGACTGATCGCATGACCTTTTTCCACATGGGGCCTGAACGAGTGCAAATACGAGCTATTTTTGTCGATTGTCATAATAGTCGAGGGACAAAAAAACAGATTTGAAGCACGCGTTTCTTTTATTGGATACCGCTTATTCTCTTAGCTCGAGTATCTTCTTCGTGCATTCGCGAGTCAACTAAACCACCACTAAGCTTCGCTGGCTATATAAGTTTCTTAGCATTTACGTTGGTACCTTGAGCCGCTGCGTTTCAGCTATTAGTTAGCAACAAGAAAAATATAGGGTTCATTCTCGTGGCAGTAAAATTGGCAAGTAACGAACTTTCTTCTTCAACTGAACTTTCTCTGGTAAGTGAAGAACAATTAGTTATGTCAAAGCTTCATGTTTTTGGACCGGTTTATAATACTCAGTATATCGATCTCACTAATAGAAGTAGCGTATAGTTACGCGTATTTCTGTTCCGGTTTATAATACTTAGGGTGAATTTACTTGCAACATACGCGTATAGCCGTCGCCGGTTTGCCCGTTGGAATTTTTTATTGTTTTTTAGCTCGAAAACAATTAAAATTCCACTGAACGGGCAAATGCGAGGGCTATACGCGTATGTTGCAGGTAAATACGCCCTTAGTATATCTGACTTCAGGGTCGCACTTGAGACAAACATTTGAAATGTTGCAAGATAATGCGGACAATGTTTGAAACGTTGTATTTAGGGTCGCACTTGGAAACACAAATTCAGCCCGTGACTTTACTGTGTTAATTTCGCAGCAAAAATAATGTTCAAAAGGGAGATGAGAACGGATCGCATTGAATCAAATCAACGCAAATTTCTACCTTCTATATGCGAGTGTTCGACACGATGTCGAAGCTCATAAAAGAAAGGGCGCCGCCGTTAGCGGGAAATTATGAGGAAATTGCTGTGCATCATGATTCGGACTGCGGCTACAGAACAGTTGCTCTGGCCTATATCGATCTTTCCTTTCATTTGAATTATCTTGACGAGAGCTGTTTTCCCAAATAACGGAAATATTCGGTCGAAAACCGCTTGTTCGTATTCATGACCTGCTGGCAGTGAAATGTGAAGCGAACAATTTTTTAAGGATCACTGAGCTGATTGACACCCGTTTATGACAAAAAAAAAAAACAGTTTTTGGAGTTGCGTCTACTTACGCGTAACATTTCTCCGGAAGAACTGGTAGAGAAATTTCGAATCAAAAGTGTCGTCCATACAGTTATGAGGTATACTGTCGAAGGGATCACATGCATACGTCCATACAATACAGAGATAGTTATAAAGTAATTTACTGATGTATTTACTTATTTGTTTGGGCACATTAAGTGAACCATGGAAATGGGAGCCGTTGTTTCTCGGCGCGCAAGATAGTAGTAGAGATGGTGTTTATTTAAATAATGAAGTTACCATTAGCGCAAAAATCAAAAATCAAATTAGTCAAGATGACATAATCAAATAACTAAAGAAAACTTTCAAAGCGTGGAATTTGAACAGATCACTAAAATTCATGTCACAGATTGTTTTAAATTTCTATTTCTAGTTGACCCCAGTAAACACAAATGTGCATGCAAATTTTCAAACGCCTCTAAAATAAACTGAAAAAAGCCGAGATTGACGACTTTTTGTTGTGTTCACGCTGGCTATCCGAGTTAGCTAAATTAATTTGTTGACTGACCCTACTGCTTCGGACGGCAAGTAGGTCAGTCGCCAAATAATATTCAATTTGGGTCTGTTTTCCAAGTTTCCTGAAATTTCCTAGAGATCAAGCGATTAGCAGCGGTTTTATAGCGCTGACAGTGCAATACGCTGTGAAATTGATTTGTCATTCACGGTACACAGTTTTGTCGTGGCAAGGTTGACTCAGGCTGAGTTTACCTGCAGATTTCGAAAGTGAAAGTATTCTGACCTTTTAGTCAAATTGAAAGCAAAGTATAACAAAAGAATATATCTGATCAGTATCGAATTGAATTCTTTACTAGCAGTTAAAAACTGGAAGACAATTTTTTAAATTTCTTTTCTTTTCCTTTAGACGCACATGCGCTCGCAGCAGTCAATGCCGGAAACGAGATTCAATTGATCAAATTCATGCATATTTACCTTCTGAAATTTATTATGGTAACGTTCGAGTCAGAGTTGTTTAAGAGTTGGCCGAATTAATTCCCTGGGCCAGTTCGCAGAGAATCGGGCGCGCTATCGTCTCCTTTTCCCCCTTTAACTTTTCCTGTTTCGGCCTAAACAGATTTCATTTCGGATTTGTTCATGTAACAACTCCACTAACAAAGCAAAAGACTGGATGACGAAAATCTGTTATACCGGCTGAATTTTCGACCGTATTGGCGTATTGGACATAATTAACCGGGCAGAGAATGGGCCCGGTTCATAAATCGCCCGGAATTTTTTTCGTCGAAACGTACATATGATTTTGCATATTTTAGTAGATAAAGGACTACACTTTTCGGCTGTGTAGAGTAGAGTTTATATCAGCTAGGTCCCGAAATTGAAATAATTGCTTCTAAATCAAGGTCATTTTTCAACCTTCGTTCGATGCCGATCAATAGTGGTGTATTTGCGTATTGGACATAATTAACCGGGCAGAGAATGGGCCCGGTTCATAAATCGCCCGGAATTTTTTTCGTCGAAACGTACATATGATTCTGCATATTTTAGTAGATAAAGGGCTACACTTTTCGGCTGTGTAGAGTAGAGTTTATATCAGCTAGGTCCCGAAATTGAAATAATTGCTTCTAAATCAAGGTCATTTTTCAACCTTCGTTCGATGCCGGTCAATAGTGGTCATTACATTCTTGATTTCGCATTTCCAGATGAATCGAGGGAAAACTTGCTACTTTCTTAGAAAAGTAGAAATGTAAATGAACAAATTGATATAAAAATTGTCGGTGTTTGATGCGACTGAAATGTTTGACAGCGGCTCGAAAAATGACTATTTTTCTAATTTTCCAGACGTTGCGGCGGGCCCAAAGGCGCAAAATATTTATTGGCTCCTAACGCGACCAGAAAATCATTTTGAATCAAACCAAATCTGTTTTAGTTCCAGCCTCGGTAAAGTCTTTCAGTTGCCAGAGTTTCAGCAAATTATTTTTTGACGCGAATTTGAGTGGGAGTTTTTCAGAAAGACGGCCTCTTAATAAATTACCGCCCAAACTCCCTCTATAATCCGGACAGTTCGTATTGGTCCCGACTCTGTCCGCCCTGGAGAGAGAGGACTTAAATTCATTTCATGCGGAGCATACACGTGAAATTACACAGAGGGTTCAAATGACTGAGTATCTTAAATTTCTTTATGGCGTTTGTTCTTCCATCTTGAAGTGTAACAAAGTTCCAGAAGAGATTGGGAGGTTGATTTCAAATACTAGGAAATCACAAAAGATATTTTAAAAGAAAAAGCGAAAGAAAGCAAAGGGGCTTTTTTCTCTTGAACGAGACTTCCTAGATGCTCGCTCCTATATCATATGTAAAGACTTAGAAATTCTTCCTTTCAATAACTTTATTTTTTTTTCCATGTGAAGACTTTATACTTCGAAAGATTACATTTTAACATTTCAAGAACCTTTCAGAATCAATTAGAATCCTTGTCATCGCACCGAGTCTGAGTACACTTCGCATGTACGTAAGCAAGAAGAACAACACATCATGTAAAGCACGAAAATGTATGACGCGGAATATTTAAATCAAATAAACCTTGGAAATTAAGCGCCTTTTCCTATAATGTTGGCATAGAATAAGGGTAAAAAATGTTCAAATAGCCACAGCGTATTTAACCAATGTCTATTTTTCTTACAAAAGGAAGTCATGTCAGTACCACAACTACCAGGTTACGGCGGGGCGGGGTACCAAAACGGTAAGTTAAATTGAATATTATTACCTTGATTATCTTGATTATCTTGATTATGACGTCAGTCCAAGAAAACGAAACATCTAATTAAAGAAGTTTATTTCCTGGCAACCTCATGCATGAAAGACGGAAGTTAATGTTCCTAAATAGACCTTGACGTAATACTGGCCGCCATAATAAGGCCAGGATTCGAGCTAGGATTCGAGCCAGGAACCGAGCCGGGATCCGAGCCAGGATAATAATAATAATAATAATAATCAATAATCAACTTTATTTATAGAGGGTAAACACATAACAGTAAAAATCTGACAAACCAGTGGCCCTCTAATATAAAATACAAGATACGAGCCAGGATTCGAGCCAGGAACCGAGCCGGGATCCGAGCCAGGATAATAATAATAATAATAATAATAATAATAATAATAATAATAATAATCAATAATCAACTTTATTTATAGAGGGTAAACACATAACAGTAAAAAACTGACACACCAGTGGCCCTCTAATATAAAATACAAGATACAAAATACAAGGATCCTGGCTCGGATCCTGGCTCGGATCCGAGCCAGGATCCGAGCCAGGAACCGAGCCAGGATCCAAGCCAGGAATCGAGCCAGGATCCCAGCCAGGATTCAAGCCAGGATTCGAGCCAGGATCCGAGCCAGGATTCGAGCCAGGAACCGAGCCAGGTTCTGAGCCACAATCCGAGCCAGGAACCGAGCTAGGATCCGAACTAGGATCCTAGCCCTATTTTCAACGAAAATAGCTGGGGAGCTCAAATATTGCAATTCTTTGGGCGTTTTTTAATAAAACAATTATAACCAGAGCGCTAGTTAGGCTGACCTGGCTCGGATCCTCACGTTTGCATAACTATCTCGAATTATCCCAACCTCCCTCGTGTTTAGATGAGGCTATGTAAACACGGAAAAGGTTCTCTATTAAATTTATAGGGGTTTGCCAAGTAAACAAGAAGCAAAGAAACAAAATGTGGCTGACAATTACGTGTAGAAAGTGATCGACTGCCAAAAAAAAATACATTAAGAGCCTTTACACGGCCGCCTTTTATCGGCCGCCTTGCTACATTCTTTTTACTATTATATCTGCTGGTCAGCGGAGTTGCAAAAAAAGTTTACAGATGATGGACCAAGCATGTGAGTGAAACTGGGCTAGCCACTTAACTTCCTGAATTAAAAATTCGTTGAAAAACTGGCAATGGTATATTTCAATATACCATTGATCACACATTTGGTAGCCGATACGATTCAACGAAAATAGCTGGGGAGCTCAAATATTGCAATTCTTTGGGCGTTTCTAATAAAACAATTATTCCACTCGCGCTTTGGTCCAAGTACGACGCAATGTTTTCAGTAGGATAATTGCACGCGGAACAATCGGTCGCCCAGGGTTGTTATCTTTGCTGAAGGCGGTAGTTCGTTGGCGTGTATGATAATCATTTCATTGACGGTTGTTTTGATGATTTTCTGATACTCCCTGACAGTGTCTTGATTAAGGCGTTCGTAAAACCGACCATCAGATAGCTGGCGGTGTCCTTCGGCATCATACGGCATCATAGGGTTCGCGCGCCTGGGTTCAACCCCTATAAAGGGCGCTCGGAAAAGAGACAGCGAGTTGACTATAACGACTACGAGTTGGCTATAACGATCTCGTATCCAACAAGCGCGAGTGGAATAATTGTTTTATTAGAAACGCCCAAATAATTGCAATATTTGAGCTCCACAGCTTTTCGTTGAATCGTATCGGCAAAGGCAAGTCATGTCTCCTCTCGTATGCATTCTTCAAACATACGTCAAGGACACAAACCTTGCACTTCAGATCTTCAACAGTTTTCAATTTGACAATGATGACACCAGCCAAGGGTTACTCTATACGATGGACATCAAGTCTCTTTACACTGTCCCGCACAACAGTTGCTTAGAAGCGTTGAAATACGGCTTAGACAAGCGGCCCGTGCTCGATCCACCCACGGCAACACTCACTCGCTTAGCTGAACTGGTGCTCACCCTTAACGCTTTCTCTTTCAACGATAAACTTTACCATCAGGTGGGAGGAGTCGCCATGGGCAGAAAAATGGGCCCGAACTACGCATGTCTATTCGAAGGCTATGTGAACGACCAAATCAGCCAACGGTACATCGGTTTTGTACCTCAGCTCCATAAGCGATACATCGACGATGTGGTAGGAGTCGCGTGTTGTGACCGTGTGCAACTTGAGGAATACATTGCGTTTGTCTCTAACTTTCATCCCGCTCTACAATTTACACATACAATCTCCGAAACCGAATTACCTTTCCTGGATATCAAATTGCGCATTTCTGGTGACCGTCTCTCAACCTCCAATCACTACAAAGCCACTGATACCCACAGTTATCTTCATCACGGCTCATCACATCCCCGCCACTGCAAAGAAAGCCTCCAGCACAGTCAGTTTTTACGCCTACGACGCCTCTGTTCCGACAACGCCGACTTTTACAACCAAGCCCATGAGATGGCTTCTTTCTTTGAAAGGCGTGGCTACAATCCACAAACCCTCCAACAAGACCTGGAGAAGATAAAACATCCTATCCCAGACCGACGCCCTGAGAAGGAACATCTCAACGGAGGAAAAGGTGAACAGGATTCCCCTGGTTCTCACATACCACCCTCTGAACAACAGAATCAAGCGTATCCTGCTAGACAACTTCAAGGTAGTCACTGTCGACCCTGCGACTACTAACATTTTCCCTCAGCCGCTGATGGTCGCGTTTCGCCGGGATAGAAACTTGCGTTCAACGCTGGTACACACAGCCTCCAAGCAAGCTACCACACGCGCAGGGTCTTACCATTGTGAAAACTCCCGCTGTCGCACTTGTGACCACATCTCTAGTAACACCAACATACAGGTCCCAAAACATTCTATTAGTATCCGGAAGTCGTTCACTTGTTCGTCCTCAAGACGTATTTACTGCATCTCCTACCATCTATGCCCTGCCATTTACAAATCGGCGAAACTGGGCGCACTCTAAGGGAACGTTTTGGCGAACATCTACGAAGCATCACCAAGAGTGCGCCTGGCCTCCCCGTCGCAGAGCATTTCAGCTCCACCGGACACAGCTCAGCCGACGCACAGGTCCGCGGCGTCAAGCTCTGCGACGGTAACAAGCAAATAAAATGGCAGGAGATGCGTTTAATTTTTCAACTTGGGACCTGCCAACCGCGCGGCCTTATTTCAGATTTCCGTTTTTATTGAGGTTCTCGCGCGCGCGTGCTAGAGACCAACTTTACACGACTTTAAATTTTCTCGTGGTGTATTTTTAACGATCGTTTTATTAATGATCATTTTACCACTGATGAAGGGCTAAGCCCGAAATGTTTGGTTGGTAATGAACTTATTTTGGCACTTTTAATAACGTTTGTTCTCAATCTGCACGAAGAGAGAGTCTAGGATAACTTGCATGCGCAGGGGCCAGTTTTTCCCCCGAAATCGGAGGGAAAACCATATTTGGCAGCACTTTTGAAAACGCGCGCGCACAGATGTCGAGTTCAACTACACGAACGTGTACTAGAGCAGGATCCCCAGAATAACTACAAATAAGCCTAGCTTGCAAGTCAATGTCTACAAAAAGCTAACGGCCAAAACACAAAACGGTATCCATAACTATTCCTTGTTTTTGTAGTTGTTTATTGAATTAGTTTGATGCAATTTAGCACAGTTTTTTTCTTTCATTTATTCGCGCGCTTGGTCGCGTAGTTTAATTCGTCATTTGAGCGAGCAATTTTAACCCTAGCGCGCGTGCCAAGCAAGTGACGCCACTCTTTTTGCTTCTGCTGATTGGTTCGTTCTGAGCATGTGCATGCAAGATATCATGGACGCTCTCTTTCTCGCGCCTGAGTTCAACACCTATAAAGGGCGCGCGAAAAAATACTTCAGGGACTGGACTAAGCCAACTCGGCGCTACGCGACTCGTTGACTATCTACTATCTCATATCCAACGCGCGCTCGTGGAATAATTGTTAATTAGACATTGTCCCGGTTCTCCTGCACCACTTAAGGTCAGTAAGATGCCAAGACCAAGTTTCTAGGTTTTCATTCACGGTTCTTTATCGTTGCAGGGTTGACTGAGTTCACCTGCAGATTTCGCAAGCCGAAGTATGACCTTTTAGTCAAACTGAAAGCAAAGCAGTGGCGGATCTAGGGGAGGGGCCCGGTGGGCCCGCCCCCCTCCCCCTCCCTATTATTTTAAGAACAAATAGAGGTCCGAAGGGCCGAGAAAAGTTTTTTTCGAGACCACCCCCCCCCCCCCTTATTCTAGGGTCTGAATGATGATCCCCCTTATCTGAAGGTCTTGATTCGTCATTGCAAAGTATAGCAAAAGAATGAGAATCTGATCTGTTTTAAATTGAATTCTTTACGGACAAGTAAAAACTAGTAGATTTTACTTGCAGTGAAAAATAAAAAATGGTGATACTATCTGATTCATCGCTGAAAGTACTTGTTTACGAATGCTTTCTGTGAATGTTGAGCTGGGGAAACGTAACAATGACCACACTGTATTTTTTTAAATTTCAAGGGTTTCCAGTGCTGCCAAGTGCCGTTACAGCAACGGCACTTCGTAACATGCCTCTGTTTTTTTTTTATGTAACTTAAGATATGTATTTTTTATCTTGAGAAGAATAAAGATTATTATTAAAAATATAACGAACGTTCCAGATGAAAGAGAAAGGTGGAAATAGAGAAAACACAGGAATGATATCGTAATTAATCTTTTATTTTTGACTTTACTTACTTTTTCAGGTGACACCATCTCCTCCTCCGCGGTTCTTTGGTCCGATTCCTTCTCCAGCACCACGTAAGTTCAGCGAGATACCAAGATCAAGTTGTTATTCTTTCAATCTACTTGTTGGCATTCTTACTTTAAATAGCATTTACATTGTTTTTCTCACGGCAGTAATTTTAAAATGTTGGCTTTTGACTGAAGGGTTCAATTCGGTGGAACTGACGCGGGCCAGGGGCCGGGTGCCGGGTGCACGGTACTGAATTGTTATGGAAAACACGGAGTCTTATACGTTTCTAGAACTTTTACAAAGTGATGGTAGTCAAGTTCTCGGGTGCACACGTACCGTTTTATAAGAGAAAGGATAGCGTTTTAAAGTTATGAAGACATTCTTCGACTGAAACGCCTGTCATTTTCAGTAAGAATATCTTATGTTAAATATGAATGGAAATATCTCCCGTAAATGACCTTGCCACGATTTTGGCCGCCATGTTGTCGAAGTGGGTTGAATAAGAACCTATTGCGCAATACGAGTCTGCCAAAGTATACTTTCCTAAGTACATACCACTTATTTGCTGCGAGAAAGGACGGTCAGGAAGAGACAGATGTACCAATGACGAACGTTGAAACCCTCGGGGGAAGGAGGGGTACTTCCTATAATGGCCTATACGGGGAGGCTCCGCCCGAAAGGGGTACCTTTTTCATGTTTCAGGTGTATATATAAGGGTGGGGATCTCACAAGTTTAGGTATATGAAAGGGTAGGGATATTGGTCATTTAGGTATTTAAAAGGGCCTTAAATTAAAATATTTCGAGCAGACGCACTTTCGTGTGCAACGCAGGCTAACCTTATGCCGGTGTCATTTAAATTTATTAAAAGCTACATAAAAATGGCATTAATTAAGACGTCCTGTTTTATGCACATGTCATGTTTTTTTCAATTTATGAAAGGGGTAACTTTTTCAGTATAAGGTTTACGAAAGGGTGCCTTTTCTCTCAAAATGGTATGTAATGGGGTAAGGGGTTGATTATCGGGTCGGTCCCGCACCCTCCCTCCGGGCGTTGAAATCGTTTGTTGATTATGATGACATTGGTCCAACTCACAAAGTTTAAGTTGTTCTATTTCTTTCCTGATTTTCCAAAATTAGAGTTTGGACGAAATTATTTCGCGGAACGTGTTTGCATAAACTTCCATTTAAACAGTTTAATGACGTTTTTTGTACACGATGGTCCACGTTACACTGAAAAAAATGCTGGTTCTATCAGTTTCGTCGCCGAAACGGGATGTTTACGAATGCTTTGTCGGAAGGTTAAAGTACCCTAGTCATCCTCCGCCATTTTCGATGCCATCGAAATTATGAAAATTGTATGGGGAAGCAAAATCTTATTACATTACTGTAAGTTTTGTTATTGGAAGTCCGTTTAATTACCGTTAACAGCAATCTCTTTCGTTTAGACACGCTCCGCATAAAATATAATACCGAGACTCTCGTATGTAAACTGAAAGAAAGGACTCTAGAAACCCTACCCTACCCTATCCTAAAATCCTATCCTACCCTATCTTACCTATCCTATTCTATCCTAAAATCCTATCCAACCTATCCTATCCTTTCCTATCCTACCCTACCCTACAATATCCCTAAAATCTCATGCTTGACACTTTCAAAAGTGTCAAGCCTCAGATTTAAACCCTATTCAGACCGGGCAGGCTTTTGAGGCCCGCCCCAACTTTGAAGATTTGTAACTTCAAAACGATTAAAGCAACAGGCACCAAACTTGGTGACTTTTTTCTAAAATTTTTCTGACAAAATTTTGCCACGTGATCACCATCTTCGACGTTGCCATGGCAACCATTTTTTGACAGCTCTGTTTTGTTAAATTTCCATTTTGGGGGATTTGATCAGCATTCTTGCTCTGTTTTATGATGACGGACAACGCTCTGCTGCATGTTTGTAGGATATTAACAAACTGATGCCAGTAATTTACTCGGTTGCAAACTAACAGTTATTTCAGGTTGAAGGGGGGAGGGTCGACGATAGCTCATTTTGGCATTGATTCATGAATTAGCACTAAAACTGATAGGACCTGACACACCATTAAGGCCGCCGTAGACTACTTAGCCGAAATTAAAACAATATAATATCAGCAGAACCCGCGGTTACTTCTCTATTTTGTAATTCTGGGCTCCAACCTTATATGTAAATCTGGACATGCCATTGTTGCGACTCACCATTTGGATTTGGTATACTTTCTAGTCAATGAATTGGTGAAACACTTATCCATATTCTTTGTCTTCACATGATACAGAAACGAAACAAGTGTAAATTCTGCAGACCCCACGTAAGACCCCGCAACTCATTTTACAATCAAATGGAATTCCTTTTACTGATTACGTATATACTTACTGGTAATTTTTTTTTTTATTTAGATTAAGATGAATAAAATACAGTCATACCATAGCGACCACCTCTCGTAAGCATCCAGGTCACCTCGAAAAGCTTCTTCTAAGGGACCACACCCACGATTCACGCTTGTGTTTTGATAATGTTCACTTCAGAAAAAAAAAACTGCCCCTTTTTACATTCCAGACATTCTTATTACATCATATTGGATTTAACATAAGAATGAATTGATCGTTAGGGCATATTTTAGGATAAGCCGTGGTCAAATGGTTAGTATGTGGACTTCCAATCGAGAAATTCGCAATGTTGATTTCACAAGAGCAGAGGGTGCAGGACTACTGTTTCATAATGACAATATGCTCGACACAAATGCAAGTATCACAAATGCAAGTTTTCCTTGCACGTCTGACACCTATATGTTTTGCCTTTAAAGGCCGAATGTCATCAGCTGATGCCATAACATCGTTACAGTGGGTGCCTTTAGATAAGAGACGTTATGGACATAAATGCTGCCTCGTACAGAGTGCGATTAAGGAAGACATTCCTGAACATCTTGATGTTTTTAGAACAAATTCAATTCAAATTCACGGCTATAACACTAGAAACGGCTACCTTCCCAAATTAAAAAACCAAAAACAGAACGGGGCAGAAACACGACCTTTTTTTAAGCACTAAATGGCTTGGCCTCACTGCCCAAAGAACTAAAGAGGCCAATGCTGCATTTGATTTTAAGCAAAATTTGAGGAAACTTCTTTTAAATCGCTTTCTATCTTAGGTTTTAATTATAAATATCTTAGTTTTTAACCATTTTAACAGTTTTTATCATTTTTAGCATTTAAGATTGTCGAGTTTGCTTTTAAATATTTAATTTTTATTAGTAGAATTTTTATGTTTGAAGACCCTCCTGAAAACCACTTACAGTGATTCAAGGCTTCCTTATTATTATTATTATTATTATTATTATTATTATTATTATTATTATTATTATTATTATTATTATTATTACTATTATTATTATTATTATTATTAGAGGTGGTTGGACCGTAGGGAAATGGACGCATTTTTCAGAAAAGTTCGTTTCTCTCCAAGTATTTACTTCTGTCATTTTAACCATTAAATTTATCTTTTACTTCCTGTTGAAAGGCTTCCCAATGGGATTCAAGGAACACTTATTGGGGCAGGAGCCTTTGGCAAGGTATTTTATATCTTCCTAGTAACCTAAAACGTGGCCAGCATACCATGTTTAATAAATTGAATAGAATCGACACAATTTTTATAAATGGAAATGTCCTTTTAATATGCTTATTAACCTTAACACATAAATTACTAAAAATTGTTCAGTGTAGCAAAGCTTTATTACATTATACAACTGTTTATCTCAAGCTATGGCCTCTTGAAGAACCGGTGGACCAATGGTTAGTGCTCTGGACTTTTATCGAACGGTCCGGGTTCAAGCGCCGGCCACGTCTTGTATTTTGCGCTCTCGGTCAAGACACTTTCGCGCTCTTTCCATCCAGGAATGTAACTGATATCAGTAAACGTCAGGAAAACTTGGCAAAATGCCTAGGACTAACTTGCAGATGACAATCATTGTGCAAGGGGTGCAAGTCCGTAACAAGGATTTTTCATGGGGGGGGGGGGGGGGTACGTATGAGCGCCTCCGGCGCAAACTCCTGAGCGCTTTAGGCACGAAAACGTAGGGGTGTATGGGGGCATCCTCCCCCAGGAAATTTTGAAAAAATAGGTTATCTGAGATAGCATTTCGTCCGTTTTGAAGACAGTTTGTAAGGAAACCAGGCAGGTGAAGGTGAAGGTGGCAACGACAATAATCTGGTACATTTTTTAAATTCAAAAACGTATTTTTTTAGAAACAGAACCTTTAAACGTAATTTACAATGAATAGCTAACAATGCCGGCAGTACATAAAGGAAGGCAGGAAATAGTTAGCTTTCATTATTTCAGTGTCAAATGGTAATTAAATAAATCAGCCTGAGAGTTGGTTTGTTGATCTTTTAGCACTGTGGCAAGCTCCAACCTTCTTGGATGCTTCCAAGCCCAACAAGTACCCAGTCTCCTCTCTTTTTTCTAGCGCCTGGAAATATCAATGGAACCTCAACGGTTCGACTATTCGTGACTATGAAGGACATTTGGCAGAATGTATTGTTGAAATTAACCTAGAATCACACAATTCGGTCTACAAATGGTGGACCTTCAACCCAAAGGACCATATTGAATGTAAACAGTATAGGAGTACAGGAATACCATTTCCCTTTATTAGCCGTATTTATTTATTTATTTTGATGTATTTTTTTCACAATGAGCGGACTTCCAAGGCTCGTGGGGGGTGCAGACGCACCCATCGCACCCCCCCCCCCCCTCCCTATGGGCCTGGGATATAGTAATACTCCTGCTCGCTTCATGCTACAGAAACTGGGATAAGCTGCGGCGGTGTGGACCACCACTGTCAGTGGTCCAAATTGATCCGACTACCTACCTACTTCAAGCTTTGTCCAGTGTAAGTGCAATAATTACAGTCTGCATTGACGATTTTGGGAGAAACGAATCTAAGTAGGCCATACACCGAAAATGTTCCTCACATTATACGGTGGTAAAGGGTTTTTTGTGATCCGAGAAATGTTTTTTAAATTTCCCGTGGATCATGAAATGGCTATTTTTTTCTTGTAAAACGTGATTAGGTTGCAAAGTCGTGAACCTTGAGTCGACCTTTTCTCATGTGAATTGCAAGATGACTAGCTGTTGTTTTATTCTCGTGAAATGCGGTGACTGTATACCATGATTCTTTCTTCCTTCCAAAAAATTATCCACTGAGCGTTTAAAAGCAAGACTACATGTGGTACATTGCGTTAACAGAGGTGCATAACCATGACTTATCAACATTTGGGGCCCCATGTCACTCTAATTTGTCTTGGTTTCGTGAAATGGTTATTTATTTTGTGTGAAACGTGAAACTGCCGTAAAATATTTCGTAAAACGTGATCTAGACCCCCGTTTACCACCCTAAATCAATGACGGAAGAGCTGAGCTATCGAATATCTCACTTGCAGGAGCTAAATGAATTATATAGACAGGGCTAGTAACATTTAACGTACCCAACAGGGTCAGGTGATAATAACGGGAATGGATTGTTTAAACGTTTGGAGTTGTCCTTCAGTAGCATCTTGAATGATGATGAGTAAATGAGCCAAGTGACGCCTTAAGCTACTGTATTTTGCTTTACTTTATTGCGAGCTTTTGCCGGTCCACGGCATCTTCAGGGAAAAAGAAAATATTCTACAGTGCAGGGTATAAGGAATAGGCGTATTTATGTCTTTTTATCTTCAAACGATAAAGAGGGAAAGAGACCTTTTCTTTAAAAAAAAAAAAAAAAAAAAAAAAAAAAAAAAAGAAAATGTGTTTATAGTGGTCATGCACTTAGCTTCATATCTCAACGAGATAGCTAGTTTACAGGCATGCCACTGAAACAGAGGAAACAAATTAATTTTAAATGAACATAACAAGGTTAAAAATCCCAACTGGCAGGAGGCAGACCAGGTGGCTATATACAAAGCGTGGTCGAGGATTTGAACTCGGGACAACCGAGAAACAAATCCAGCAAGTGGCAAGGGCAGGCCTCGAACCGGTGACCTCCGGATTGCAACACCAGCGCCCTAAACCACTCGGCCACGCTTGCCTCCTAATCTAATCTATCCTCTTCCTGTAAAGTTGAACTTCACACAAAACTTCATGTTGACCTTGGGTTCACCTTAATGCTGGCTGGGACTTCGGTGCCTAGTAGGTTAGTTTACTTCGCCAGGTTGGTCAAGCGATAGGGACTTGAGGTTGGGGTAGGGAAATGAGCTAATCGCCCGCCATAACGCTGTATAACGGAAGCCTCAAAAACTTGAGAGAAAAGAAAAACAAAACAAAAACAAAAACAAAAAGAAACAGATCTAGAGAAAAAAAAAGCAAAAACGTATCATTTGATAAGGGGCAATTTACCAGTTCATGCCAGGATATATTTACTGCTTATTAACGAAGTCCCCAATATAATGAGCGATACTCTTCAGCCAAGCCATATTGAGTTACAGTTAACTGTATGGAGCAAAACTCTGATGTAACAAACTTCATTTGCAACTAACGGCACAGACTGTTCCTTACGCAATGTTTTGCAGGTATACAAGTGTCGTCTTATTCAGTCTTATAGCACTGAGAACAGAGCTACGTTCACGGCAGCAGTGAAAATAGTTAAAATAGAGCCTCAATACACCGAAATGCGAGAGGTTAGTCTTGTAATTAATGCCGATAAAAGACATGAAATTGCGTTCTGCATGCCCAGTTCCATACCTTTTACATAAGTACAGTATAAGTAATCTGATATTAAACAAAGTGGGGATTCTTTTGAATTTGTTTGCGGAAAAAAATTTCTTTTTTTTTTTCCTTACTTTTTTTACTCACAAAAGGCATTGTACTTTTTACGCGAAAGGAATAACAGTTTACTCAAAAGAAATTAAATTGACAATTGATTACTGAAATTTTTCAACTAAAACTCGTAAGAAACATGATTATAAACAAAGACCGAAGGTTGCCCGTACAAACTATTTTAAACTCTCATAAATTTTCAATCGGTCTATTATATTTTATATTTTAAACAGATCTTAGCTTTAGTTGTACTGTAGTTTTTTTAACCGGTCATAGTATTTTAAGATTCTTAACTTTCATTGTAATTTAGTCTTTTTCAAAAAGTATTGTTTGTTTGTTTGTTTGTTAGCTTTCATTGTATATCTGAGACTTTTCTCAAATAGTATTGTAAGGTTTTAACCTTTTAACTTGGAGAGTAATCGTAGAATGGGAATCAGGTTTCCCCCTTATTTCTTCTCCCGAAATGTTCTTTTCTTGTCCTTCTCCTGTAGTTTTGATTTTCCTTATAGGAAATTAATGCTTCATGAAATTAACGCGAAATTCAAAAATTCGCGTTAACTTTTGTCAACGTTAATTTCCGCGCCGTTATTTAAGTGGAACGGTTATTTCCATGACCTTAATTTCCATTATTTTGGCCCCAATTTCTTGATACAGTTCAGACGTTCTTGACTCCTAGAAAAGGCATTTAATATTTCATCAGAGTGGAAGTTTGCCGGTATCACTGAATTTGTGAAGAACGCTCGAGGCGATCAGATTCCTTCCCTTAACCCCTACGTTTAGGATTATACGCCTGGTGTTAAAAGACGTGTTCCTGTTGTCTCAAAAAGTGTTTTTCTTTGTGTACGTCGCGTCAATTGCCTTCATTTTGAAATGTTACCCCCTCTTTCGCGTTAATTCCCAAGTAATTTTTCCTTCAATTCGCGTTAATTTCAAATACCTTAATTAACACAAGCGTTAATTTCCTACACTAAAGTAGGTTAGTTTTTTTCTTGGTTAGCTTTCCTCAATGGTTTTGGACGAAATAATCTTCTATCGAATGAAAGTGATGTAACGCATACGAAGAAGAAATTCGAGCAGAGGATTAGACCGCAAAAAAAAATTCCTCCACAAGCAATGGGCGTAAAAAAATAATTCGAGCAAGCCTAACTTCCCCGAAACTCCCCCGAACCCCCCCCCCCCCTCCCCCCTATCACTTTTCTACTTTTCTAATGGTCCGTCCCTAATTAATCTCTTGGTCCTTAACTAAGGAGTGACGTGCGAGCAAGGCTTTTAAAACGCAAATAAGGGGGCGAGGCATATCAAGCTTTCTAAAAGATGGATACAAGGACTGTCACCTATGTATTTTTTTTTAATATTTTAACCCTTTAATCCACGTATAGTATATTAGTGTCAAAGTTGTTTTTTTAATTTCTTAGCTAGGTGTCCCCTATTAGCAGAGGGTTCTCTTTCTGCTAGATACTTCTAGACGCATTACATGTAATAAAGTTCATTCAATGCACAGCTATTTCTTTACTCTGTCGGATCGAACGTCAAGCCTACGCGACAAGAACGAATTGGCATTGTGCATGTTAAGTTGGGGCAGAGAAAATCTAAAGATTGTATTTTTCCACGTAAAGTACAAGGCTTTGAGTTTGGAAAATTCCTCAAAAATTCAGTGTGCCTACTGAAAAAGTAAATTCTTTCCATGCCTAATGAAAAGAAAAAGCGTATAAAACCACGTTTGCCAAGACGTCATATCTCATTTATATTCAGCATGTGCAGGGTCGTCCAACAGCTCCTGTCTCAACCCACGCTTCCTTTCAATCTTGTCGCGCAAGCTTGAAGCTATAATCCGACGACGTTAATTAAAGTAACCGCATACTTTAAGAACATATTGCTAGTGATGACAGCCAGATAATACACCTGGGCATACACTGTAAGCGATTTAAAGCAGTAAACGCAAGTAAAACTTTTAAGTTTTACTTGCGTTTACTGCTTTAAATCGCTTACAGTGTATGCCCAGGTGTATTATCTGGTGTATTATCTGGTGTATTATCAGGTGTATTATCTGGTGTATTATCTGGTGTATTATCATAAACGTTCCATGATACTCATATTTAAAAATGTGAGTATCATAGAACGTTTATGATTTATAGTCATGGCGTTACTCTTTTAGGAAGTAAAGGCTCTCCAAAATGAAATTAGTATTTTGAGGACTCTTAAAAATGAGAGAATCGTGACATTTTATGGAAGTATGCAGGAGGGCAATCAGCTTTGTTTGTTCATGGATTTCATGGCTGGGGTAAGTCAGCTTAGATGTAAGGTGGCTAAACAGTCAATGCTATACTTAGGCAAACATTAACTGGTGCTGTTTTTTTTTTCATGTTCCCTTTTTCCTACTTTTCTAAATTAAATTATCACTTATACATACTTAGTTACATTGTACTTATTTATTTTTATTTATTTTTTCTGCATGGTACTTAATTTCTTATTACTTGTCTCATTTTACTTTTGTCTTCTTTTATGTACAACCTTGTCAAAGCAATTAAATTTTTTTAACTACTCAGCTAACTACTTGGCTAGTTATAATATGGCTAACCCATAATCAATGCGGTCGGTATTAGATTCATGTCACAATTATTTTACAGACCTGGTTACTATTTAAAAAACTTCATTTCCAGCAAACTCCTATTCCCTCAGAAAATCGAAAGTTAGGGCCACCAAATAACGCACGTCAGACAGTTTTTTTTTTCGCATCATATTATGCACACTTTCTCGGGAAAAGGAAGTGTAAAAGTAACCCGGTCTGTGAAAACGCTGTGGCATAGACGTAGATGAGGCTTGCATACTCTAGGTAATCGGCTCCCCTCTTGAAATAAGTTATTACCGTTGGTTCCGCGGTTTGCCGTACCGTAGATTAGTCTAACCCTGTGGCTTCGCGTGACTTGTCGAGTGCAAATTAGTTCTATCGTTGCCACTAAAAGTTGGGATCTCAGGTCTGGTTTTCTGTGTTTTTGAAGGGATCGTTATCTGACCACGTTAAAAAGAACGGAGCTCTTTGCGAATTTGAATCGATAAAATATTCAAGACAAGTGCTGCAAGGAGTCTGCTTTTTGCATTCGATACCTGTAATTCACAGAGACATCAAAGGTAAGTTTCATTAATTAGGTAACGAGTATTTAACAATTATTCTATGAGCCCTCGTTGGATACGAGGTGGTAAATAGCCAACGAGGCGCGAAGCGCCGAGTTGGCTATAACGACTCGTATCCAACAAGGGCGAATGGAATAATTGTTTTATTAAATTCTTTTTTAAGTTTAAATCGACTGGACATTCTATTTTGATGTAAACGAAGTGATAGTATGAGGAGGCGGGAAAATTTGTGGCGTGGTGTTCACTTCTTGAGTTTAATGAAACACACGAGGAAAGCGAGCCAGAGAGTTTTCTTTCAAAGGTTTTCCTCGAACAATCCCCTCTAAAGTCATCTATATATCGTGGAAATTGTGGCAACAGTTAAGATTTACGAGAAGATCCGAAGCAAAAGCTTTTCTGGAAACCACACGTCTTGTGCAAGACGAACGAAGCAAGTGTTTACATTGAACTTGTAATTTACGGCTCCACGGCCGTCATCAAGGCTGCTATATTGTTTGAAGAGAAATTGAGCTCAAAGTGGAACAGGTTTATTGAAGTATAAAAGGACAAGACCAAGATTAAAAGGTAACAAACTTTACAGAAATGCTGAGCCTAATTTTATGACGTACAATGAATGAAACTGTGTCAGTTTGCCGTTCTTTCGTAAATTATTTGCTGCTTTTCTACTTTATTCACTCGCTCTTGTTTTGCGTTTACAAATATTATTAATTAAACTTTTCGCATCAATCATTTTGTTTTGCGTAGTTAATTTTACTATGGCATTTCTATGGTTTTGTAGGCACCGCTGATTTTTTCTTGTTCATAAAGCTCATCAAATTTGCTGTTTTCAACCATTTTTCCGATGGAACTGACGCTTTCCGCAGAGAAATTTTACGCTGAGCGGCACTTGCCGCACTCATTTTCAAACATAGGTATACGAGCTGATAATCGGGATTCAGTGAACCAATCAGAAAGCTAGAAATGCAAAATCCGAGGTTGAGAATTTAATAATATTATATAAACATCAGTGAAATACCAGGACATCTTTCGCGCGAAAAAATCATATCTTCACACGTGAAAATAACATGTTTTATCATATGACCCGTACGGACCCGCTCGCAATTTCCTTGGAAAACCATATGAAAAAAGTCCCGTATGAGGGCCGTACGCCTCGCTCTAGCAGTACAGGGCCGGAAAAAGCCGTACGGCCCCACTAGAAAAGCGTACGGCCCCGCTACTGCCGCGAGATGCCTGAATTGGAACCAGTTTATTCCACAGCATTTAATTCAGATGAGCGATTGTTAAGATTTTTCCAACATGTTTATTAAAACTTTACTATCAAGAAAGCGATGTAGTTTGCAGGCGCAAAAATTAAAACAAAACGTGTTTAAACTCGGCAAATGATGAAGAAATACTCCTGACAACAACAATGAAATCGAAATGAAAGCCGTCAAAAAAAAAAAAAAACATAATCGCACAAAGACGTATCCTGGTTTGTAGTCATGATAAACATTGAAGAAAAAATGCAAATGCGAAGTAAACTCAATTTTTTTTCTTTTAAATCATAACAAACAAAATGCGAGTACATGTTTACGACTAACCTGATCAATCATGATCAATGACACAGTTTCCCGCTTGTTTTCACGAAGCATTTTAAGCACAATTTGGACATCAACTGTAATGCAGAACTCAACATATTCGAGGAACTAACGAATTCAAGGACTAAGCAGCAACGACAGACGTTCATGAATACTATACTCCGATCCGTGGTAAACAAAACAACTTGAAGTCGAGGGGAAACGAAGCGAAGCAAAATCCTGGACTGCCATTAAAATCCGTACAATCCCTTTCCAAGTCTTTATGTAGTTTGATAGATTAAGATCTAAACATCAAAAGTCCTTTTTGTTGGAAAATTAATTACAGTAATCCTCTCCTTCAAACCAATTGTGAATTTCGGCTCAGAAGAAACGTCGCTAAGTTGTTCAATCAGGATAAATTCAGTCTTCGCTGAGACGAACACGACTAGCCAAAATGCCGTGCAAATTCTTTGTTGTAGTCCTTCATAAACGTTTCCTTTAAAATTTCTACTAACTGCAATCATGTACGAGGAATTTAGTCGGATTTAAATCTTCTTGGAATGGAGCTAGAACTCGGAGATTTAGTTGACAATATTAACAGAAGTTATAAAACTGTGTACGCACATCGCAGTTCAAATGGACTTTACTGGCTTCCCAACAAATTACGAGCTACCATTGGCTTTTCAAAATGCGCACGAAACGGGCCGCCGCGTCTGCATCCACGAAAGAAAAACAACAACAAAAATTCATTGGTCATACGATAAAATGCTTATTGACTGATTAACGTCGGGCCGGACGGATAAATATTTGGCTCTCGGTCAGGACGCACGGACCTCGCTGCGCTCGGTCCGTACGTCCTGACCTCGAGCCAAATATTTTCCCGTCCGGCCCTCCCACTCAATCAATAAGTACATATTATTACACGACTAAGGCGGTCCGAGGACCAATAACTAAATCAGCCAATCAGATTTCTTTATTTCCGGTCCCGCGAGGGCCTATATTTTCCAAGTATCGGACCGGGTTTTGTCCCGGATGATCCCGCGCTAATTCCCGCGCGCTTTAGCGCAAGATTTTTGTCTATCAAATCAAAGATGGCGGAAAGTACGGACGATATTTTCCGTTAAAATTACTGCAAAACTCCTAAATGGATAAGAGAACCAGAAATACCTCCTTCGACCTTCAAATTCAAGAATTTCCTGAATACCCTACTAACGGTGAACAAGCAGAAATGACGGAATGCTCACCTACAAGCAAAACTTTGCAACGAAATGGCCGTTTTTATACTAGAGACGAGTTACCCGTCTAGACGAGCTTCGGCAAAAATTTTGTTGCTCGTCAGGTAACGCGTCTCTAGTATAAAGACGGGCACAAGACGAGTTACCCGTCTAGACGAGCTACTTTTCGAAATTCGTCTTGAATGACGGACAACGAAAGGAAGCTCGTCTAGACGGGTAACGCGTCTTGTGCCCGTCTTTATACTAGAGACGCGTAACCAGACGAGCAACAAAATTTTTGCCGAAGCTCGTCTAGACGGGTAACTCGTCTCTAGTATAAAAACGGCCAATGATAACAACAACCATCACAGTGAAATTGAATGCGAAGTCATTAATGATAGCCAAGAGCTAGAAGATTTTATTTCTGCGCAAAGGTCAAGCAGCGTTTTTGTTCCAGTATTAACGAAACGAGAGAGCTAGAAAAAATGACATCGTCTGAACTTGACAAATTACTGTCAAAATTCGTCAAGGATGTAAGAAAAGAAAATAGCGAAGAGTACGAGCCAAGCTCGCTGACCTCTTTTCAACGAGGCTTCCAACGCTATTTTACAGAGAAAAAGTTACCTTTCAACATATTTGAAGATGTGGAGTTTTCCCGTTGCCAAACAAGCCAAACGCAGCACGGAAGTTGACCGAAGAAGAGCAAGATAAGCTCTTTGAAAGTGGCCAGTTTGGAGACCACGATTCCCTAGTCCTCCAAAGGACCCTTTGATGGTTCCTTTCATTGCATTTCGGTTTTCAGGCCAGAGATGAATCGAGGAAGCTGTGCTGGGGGGATGTGGGTGGCTTGAAGATACGAATCATTCGTAAAATATTGCTTTACCACTCGAAAGCAAAATTCATATCTTCGCGCCGCCGTGCAATATCCTCTATATCTTCACATGTGAAGATATCGATTTCGAAACATTTTCTGACAAGTTTGCCCTGTTTCAATGCTGAATGAGCAAAAGTAAATCGATATTAAGTCGAAACATCTTCGGATCTTCCTCGGTAATCTTCGGATATCTTCGGAAATTTTCTGAAAAGTTCGGAAAATGTTCGGAAACATTCGTACGACCTTTGGAAAATATTTTGCTAGTCTTCGGAAAATGGTCGGAAATCTTCGGAAAATCGTCAAAAACATCGTAATTAGTAGGTTTATATTATCGATATCCCACTCGTTCGCTGCGCTCACTTGTGAGATATCGATTTGAACACTCGAAGATAAATTTCATATCTCCGCGCAACCATGTAATATCCTCTATATATCCTCGTAAAATTATTTTCTATTCTTAGAAAGCAGAGAATAAACTCTTAATTAATTGTTAGGCCATGAGTTGTATTAAAGCAAAACGATAAATAAACTCTCACGGCAAAGGATTAGAATTCGACTTTATTGACGGCCAAAGAAAATCAACCTACGGCAATAGACAATCGGTAAATCCATAGCAAATAAAACCTACTCAGCATGTACTCAGGGGAACAAAAAAAATTAACTGACATACTGACATGTAAGCGTAAGCTTAAATTTACTACACATCACAGTTAAAGCGACTGAAAGCGGCAAAGTAAGCTTATAAGCTTCTAAAAGTTAACTTAAGCGTGAGGTAGCGTTGGTATTATGATTTTGAGCATTATTCTGGGCGTTAGTAATAAAGCGGTCAATTAATGAGTTCGCAATACGTCTAGGCAAACTGTGAAGAAGCTCATCAATCAGGGTTTAATAGCCTTCTATTGCAGATACGTGGATGGCACACTCCTTCTCACCTTCTCACACTATACTGGAACACTTTCACAAGTTTGACCGAAACATCCGCTTTATCTATTACTTATTTGAAAATACCACTCCGCTCTTTCTGGATATCAGCATCGCTAGTGACGGCCTTGGCATCTACAGAAAAGATACTTTTACCGGACAGTACACTAATTAATCGGGCGTGGCCGATTTATAGTTTACCCTTTGGTCGTCCTAGAGCGTAGTCTCCTGGCGCGGCCAAAAAGACGGGGATAGCTTGGGGTTGCTACAAAACCGCTACGGGTGACGCATACCGCAATGGTTTCCATTTTAGTTTTGACAGGAAATCGTTGCAGGCACACTTGGTCGACTTTTGGGTTAATGTGTAATCAGGTTGTGTTTTTTTGCTTCGGCGGAAGGACAGAGAGAAAAGCTTACGGGGCAAAGTACAGTATGGGGCCCAGTTCTCGGCCACTTTTGACGTAAACTTGTATTTCTTACCTCAGAAGAACCGCAGGAACTTGAAATTTCTCCCAGAGCTAGCTACATTATGCAGCTTTTTGGTGTAAAGCTATCGACCGGTCAAAAATCAATTTGCCCGAGCAATAATAAAAATAAAAGCTCCATTTGTGGGCCCAGTTCTCGGCCACCTTGGCCCAGTTCTCGGCCACTAAAAAAGCTTGTGCGTAATTATCTGTAAACAAAAATGCTCAATTAATTTTCACAGTCATAAAATCACTCTGTAAACCTATTTATGTTATATCGATCCCAAATTATTTTTATGACGCTTTGTTTTACTTTAGAAAAGAAGGATTTTAACGCGCCTAGTTGCCTATGTGCAGGTTCTGGCAAAACCGCATTGTGTGACCCGTGCATTTAGATGGTTTATTTTGCAGTGAAAAGGTCTTGAAAGATTTAGGTGTTGTAGAAATATTAGACAAGACAAGAGTCAGCTCAAAACTTAGAGATAAGATTGAACTTTATTTTTAAAACATTTATTTCTTTCATTCTGGCAGCAGCAGATGAAATTATATTAAAAACCAAGCGCTAAGCTGTGATAGCGAGCAGGGTGGCCGAGAACTGGCAAATACGCAAACGTCGCAAGAAAAAATTTCGAAGTAAATTAAGACCAAAAAATACAACGGTTCAACGAAAAGTTAACTAAAGCAGAAAGCTGAAT
Organism: Oculina patagonica; assembly: GCF_052425735.1. NCBI lineage: Eukaryota > Metazoa > Cnidaria > Anthozoa > Scleractinia > Oculinidae > Oculina > Oculina patagonica. The sequence continues at coordinate 17,447 of NW_027558799.1, read as the reverse complement.
TATTCTACGTTTCACATGCCAAAAATTAGCTCGTATGGTGGGGGCTTTTGGATAAAATACGAATTTAACTACATCCATGAACAAAGTACAGTATGGGGCCCAGTTCTCGGCCACTTTTGACGTAAACTTGTATTTCTTACCTCAGAAGAACCGCAGGAACTTGAAATTTCTCCCAGAGCTAGCTACATTATTCGGCTTTTTGGTGTAAAGCTATCGACCGGTCAAAAATCAATTTGCCCGAGCAATAATAAAAATAAAAGCTCCATTTGTGGGCCCAGTTCTCGGCCACCTTGGCCCAGTTCTCGGCCACTAAAAAGCTTGTGCGTAATTATCTGTAAACAAAAATGCTCAATTAATTTTCACAGTCATAAAATCACTCTGTAAACCTATTTATGTTATATCGATCCCAAATTATTTTTATGACGCTTTGTTTTACTTTAGAAAAGAAGGATTTTAACGCGCCTAGTTGCCTATGTGCAGGTTCTGGCAAAACCGCATTGTGTGACCCGTGCATTTAGATGGTTTATTTTGCAGTGAAAAGGTCTTGAAAGATTTAGGTGTTGTAGAAATAATAGACAAGACAAGAGTCAGCTCAAAACTTAGAGATAAGATTGAACTTTATTTTTAAAACATTTATTTCTTTCATTCTGGCAGCAGCAGATGAAATTATATTAAAGACCAAGCGCTAAGCTGTGATAGCGAGCAGGGTGGCCGAGAACTGGCAAATACGCAAACGTCGCAAGAAAAAATTTCGAAGTAAATTAAGACCAAAAAATACAACGGTTCAACGAAAAGTTAACTAAAGCAGAAAGCTGAATTATTCTACGTTTCACATGCCAAAAATTAGCTCGTATGGTGGGGGCTTTTGGATAAAATACGAATTTAACTACATCCATGAATTTTAAGGAGCCGTAAACAAACAAATTTTTCGGGAATGCAAATTCACCTACCTCCGCGTAAACTCGACGTGTGAGCTTTCTATATCGAATTGAACGATCAAACTCAAGATACTTAAAGCACATGAATCAGTCTATCGTTTGAAGGAAATACCTGTTTCTTTTAATTCAACTGGAGTGTGAAAAAACGCGTTAAACACAAAGTGGCCGAGAACTGGACCCGGCCGAGAACTGGGCCCCATACTGTACTGATATTCACCATTGTGAAATTGCACTTACTTTGACAAGTTAAAGTTATTTTTGTAAATGAAAAAGGTAACGTCATTGATGTCACGCAGTGTTTTTTTTAGCAAACTAGATGGTTTGCTGGTTTCTGACTATGAATGGGGGTGTGATCTTGCGGTATATTTTTTGAGCCTGACTCCGCCGTAAAACTTTTTTTTTATTTAGGAAGAACTGTGTCGATTTTCATTTCTGAACAATTGGTCGTCAAGTCGTTTGTCACAAAGAGTAGAATGTTTGTACAGCATGTTTTGGAATTATTTTAGATTTGGTTAGTAAGACGCTTCTGAAGACCTGAGCAAAACATCGGGAATGTACAGTATTAATAGGAACTTGAATGGAATTTTTCACAAGTTGGATAAAGGTATCAACTGAAAAAAATGGACTTCAAAATGAGAACTTGGATTTTGTTGTAATTAAATTTTATCGCAGATTGGATGCATAATATCACGGCTTTGAAAGTCTTCAAATAATTAGAAAGGTTCCTTTCTTCCTTTTGATCTTATTGTTATTTTCATGTATTGATTATTCGAAAGTGGTTTTCGTTGATACGAAAAAAAAACGGGTTTTCACTGAATTGCTTGAAGTATTTTTAGACGTGATAATATTGGCTTAATCAAATTACATTGTGCACGAAATATTTGTTATTCTTTTGTCTTGAAACTTTGAGGAAATTGAAATTTTTGTTTGACAGTAGTGTACGAAAGGCATTTTATAGAACTGAATAAAAAATAAGAAACATTGATAAAGGTTATTTCAAAGATTTATTTTGCCTGATTTTGAAGGGTTTCAGGAGTTTTAAAGAGTGCTGGTAAGCGGCTGTATGTTGTTTGTGATTACGGATCTTATTTAGTTTCGAACGCTCTAAGTTTTGAAAGGTTAAAACAGGTTAAAACCGGGCGGTTTCATGAGTTTTTTGGGTAGAAAGGTACGGTGGTGGTCAAAAAAAATGTTTAGAAAGGAATGACTGTAGTAGCACGTAAGTCGGAGGTTTGCGTGAGTCACGGGGTATAGTATGCGTGAGCTGGATTTCCGGCGTCATAACGGCATGTTTTGTACTGAAAGATACACTCGACGTTAAGTTAGCTTAGTCGGCTTGGGAAACTATTTTAAAAATGAATGTTGTAATAGTTAATTAATAGTAATCTAGAATTAACCCACTCTCGATTGGAGTCTGTTCTGGATTTGCGCTACCTTTTCGCCGCGAAGGAATTTTGTAAAATTTCGCTAGTGGAAAGAGGTACTGTAAGAACAGTATCAATAACTCAAAAGGAGGAACTTCTTTGTAGCTCTGAATTAAGACGTATGATAACATTTTAGAATAAGAAACTTTCGATATATGGTTTTGATATTGTTTTTGTCAATTTCCTTTTGTGGCAGATTTTTTGAGAATCAGCTTTTCTTTCGTGTGATGACAGACACAGGACAGAACGAGAGGTGGATGAGAAAGATGCCGAAGGTGAATAGGCACCGAAAAACGACAAGAACCGTCAAGGACTTACCTTTAGAGGGCGGGGAGTTTTGGGATACTGTATTTCGAGGACTGGACTGGACTAGTAAAACGCGGACTAGTAAAACGCGGACTTGTAATACGCGGACTAGTATAACGCGGACTAGTAAAACGCGGACTTGTAAGACGCGGACTAGTAAAACGCGGACTCAGGTAAAACGCGGACTTGTAAAAGGAGGACTAGTAAAACGCGGACTAGTAAAACGCGGACTTGTTAAGTATTGCGAAAAGGCTGCACTTTGCTAAGTGTTACAAATTTATATTTTCTAGACGTCTAGTTCAATCGTTTATTTGTATTGTGCGAAATATATTTTTATAAATTGAGACCATTATGTCATTAAGTAATAATGCAATCTTGAAAACATTCCAGATTTTCATTATTAAAATAGAAACACGAACAATTCAAATTTGGGAAAACAAGCCTGTCAAATTGACGTTGCCATGGTTACAAGTTACTGGCACAATAACTACAGTCAAACCGGATGTTCTTTTGATGGGAACTTTGCAATGTTGCGGCGCAATGTTCCAATGTTGATTGACAGTTTGCTCGTCGCAACTTGCAACTTTCAATTCAAATTTGCTTGAAATTCCGGTTTTCATTTTGCCGTATAAAACGAGGTTGTACCACCTTTGTTTCAAAGAAACAGAAAATTATTTCCCCTTATTCGACTGTTCATCAACAGAATGCGAGAAATAAGCGACAGGCTTAGCTTACATTGCTAAGTTAGGAATTACGCTTCTAAATTACAAACGTAAGCCGTAACTTGCGGAGCAAATTTGAATTTTTAAGCGCAATTTCAAGTTTGGCGATTTCAAGTATGCCTGTCGCTAATTTATCACAGTCTGTTGATAAGCAGTCGACCTTAGGACAATTATTTCATCCTTCTTTGATACAATGGAGGAATTATTATGTTTCCAACTTGCTCAGGCAAATTTAAATTGAAAGTTGCAAGTTGCGACGAGCAAACTGTCAATCAAGATTGGAACATTGCGCCGCAACATTGCAAAGTTCCCATCAAAAGAACATCCGGTTTGACTGTAATCCTACCAAATTATTGCGAGATAAATTTTAGATAAACGCGCAAAGTTTGGCAGCGTTTGGTTGAATCTTGAAAAAGTTATAAGCGTCCAAAGTCAGCGCGGGCCACAAAAGCCCCCCCGCCCCCCCCCCCCCCCCCCGGCCTGAATAGGTTTAAGTAGCTGTTTTTCCAGTGATTTTTACTGTACTGTACCTTGCCTTTCAAGTCAAAACAAATAGCTAATTATTAAGCGCCCGATTTTAAGCTTCTTAAGCTTCTCAAGCTTCTTGTTTTGATAGTTTTGTCCCCTGGCGACAAAAGATTTCTTGGGTTAGAGCACTGATTGACCGCGTACACCGAATCTGCACTCCTAATAAAATTAAAACCGAATTCCAGCTAATACGAAACGGATTCCCTAGACGTATTGCGTACTCATTAATTGACCGCTTCACTTTTTATATCTTACAGAAGCAGAGGTATCACTCTTGCCGTGACGCAAAAACCGGCGAAAGAAACATTACGCTCTTGACGGCGCTTGTTTATTCAGTAGAATTGCCTTCGGTTGTCTAACAAACATTCCATCACACATCGTAACAACAGAGTCTCCCGCCACTTGAATTAACTTTTTGCATCGTAGAAGCAGAGATATAGTTTTTGTCGTGACGCTTTTGATACAACGAAATATGAAATCACGTTTTTCTGAGGTGGTTAATTATCAACAGACAAACACTTTCGCTCGCGTGATTATCTTTCGCTCACCAAAATACGCAAGAATACTCAGCGTATCATTTTCATTTAAATCATGATTTTTTTTTTCTTTGACTGGGAAGTTTTTTGCTGTTGTAAACACCTCTGAAAGCCTTGTAGATGCGGAGATTTTTTTCTTGTCGCGACGCTTCTCAAACATCGAAGATAAAATGACGCTTGTCGGATCAAACAAAAACTTTCGCTCGCAAAAATTTCGGTGCATCATTTCAAGCTAAATCATATTTTTTTTCTTTGATTACAGTTTTTTTTACTGTTACAGACAGTTTCGTAAACCTTGTAGAAGCGGAGATTTAATTCTTGTATCGACGCTCCTGAAACATGGGAAGATAAAATCACGCTTGAATGTCGGCGCGTGTTTATTCACGAGATCAAACAAAAACTTTCGCTCGCAAAAATATCGCAAGCATAATCGGCGCATCGATTTAGTCTAAATCGTGAATTGTTTCATCTCCACTCAAGTGAGGTTCTTGCATATGTAATGAATTACACATTCTGTCCGTCTCGAAGTTGTCATTTTTTAAAAAGAATACAATATTGGCTTGGAATGGGCTTTGCCAATATTGTATTCTTTTTAAAAAATAGCCTCTTAATTAGCACATTTTTACTTCGCTTTTGTTTTTCATTATTTTCTTTTTTTATCACACCTTTCTTGTATATATTTTATCCATTTTGTATTCAATTTTTTTTATCCGTCGAAGGCTGTAGAGCGACAGCCGAAAGCTCATTGTTTTTAATATTTTTAGCCAGTGAACGTTTGTTTTTATTATGTCTAATCCTGGCTGCGCTTTAATCTTTAATAATAATAATAATAATAATAATAATAATAATTATAATAATAATAATAATACATAGCGTAGAATGCCTATTGTTCTCGGGACATTTACTTACAGTTGGAATAACCGGCACGCATACATGCATGCACAGGCGATGACGCTTTACAATGTTGATCCCAGAAATTGCATTTTTTATTTATTTTAATTTTTTATTTGCTTTAACTACAAAACGAACTTGCAATACATTACATACGTACAGTATAATAAAATAAGCACATTTAATTATTATGAACTTCATCATTTGGCAACAGAAATGCCCAGGATGGATTTCCACACAAAGTCGATACTGAAGATTGTGTGACATTTTCGTATTGAAATGTAATCAAGTCAACACCGCTAACAAGAATCACTTACATGTATTTATGCAACTTTATCAAACAAACATTTTAGATCAGCTAAATCAACAATTGGGTAGAAATTATTTTAGAATTCTGGCTTCTCATACAAATAGGAATACGGATACCGTCACTATTTTATTTTTAATGGTTTGAGATAAATATTATCTAAAACAGAAAAAGGAAGATGGCGAGTCGCGAAGGAAAAAGGAAATAACATTAACCTAAACTTACATTATTATCGATAACAATGCACGCCAAAACAAAGAAAGATCAGATAGCTCACCTTTGCAATCTAATCAAGATTAGGTCAAGATACTGCCATCGGTAACTTGGCCGGCCTTTTTATACTGGAACGGTCTCAAAAGTTATGACACTAACCGGCCTTCACTCGTCAAATTCTTATCCCGTATGCCGATTTTGATGAATACACGTACAACGGTTAAAAAGTTCTGTAAGCGAGCTCACAATTATCCAGTACATCATTCTCTCCTGACCCTTTACCTCCGTTCCACTGTAGAAATCAAACGCGTTTTGCATGATGTACGCTCTAAGTTGATTCATACTCATGACAATCAAAGATGGCGTACCGAAACGGAGTAAACAATCAAGTTGCATAGTTCCCAGTGCTACTCGGTTGGAGTAATCGTAACATTGCCCGTCCACGGGCGACAACGTATAGGCGTCACCGCCTAAAAAGTGTATAGGTCTGTCATGACGCTTGTTAATATTCATAGACGCTAAGAAAGAGCTGTTTTCATTGGTCGCTATGAACGCGCGACAATACTCATTAGATCATGCTAGGGCGGTAAACTAAACAATGAACCCAGCGCCTATTGTTTCTTCCTTTGTTTTAATAAAACTCGCCGCACTAAGTGTTTCTTCGTTCGTTTCGCGAAAGTAAAACATCCGCACAAAACCCATTTTCGCTCAATGGTTCCATTTGTCTTTTAATTTGGATCCATTAGCTGTTAGGGAGGTTTCGTTTTTGGTTTTGTCTAATATGAAATTGTAACATTGGAAACAAAGCGCATTTATTCTATCTGCGCGAGCAAGACGATTGTGTCGTAAATAAAATAAAATAATTCATTCACTGTGTGCAATTTGCGCGAGGAAGCGACAACGAACTATAAACAAAATTTTTGCTTCCGTCTTCGGATGCTTTTTAACTTTCGTGTAATCAAAACAGCCGGGTTGTCATCTGCTAAACGCTCAATCACTGACAACAGTAGTGGCCACCGATCGAAGCGATCGATATCATAGTCGAAGTGATATGACATGACTTTGTGCGTTCAAACTTAATTCCAAGCATACGCAAATGTTGATTAGCATTAGTTTTGATCGCGCCGAGTCATGATCTTTCCGCGCAAAGATTGTATAAAGTTAATGCCGGTGGACGCCCATTAGCTTCTCGCCACTTAACTGAACACTGCTTCGCCGTTTATTTAAAAGCGAAACATCCGACAGTTTTCGCCAACAAATGGAGGAACCATATGAAGATGAAACGGATTGATCGGATTGTCAAAGAACTCTGAAAAGAGCTCCCGACCACTAACGTTTTCGATGTTTTCCATTGCGGTCGGCTGTTCGAATGAGTCTGACGGTTTGAATGAGTCAGTTTTAAAATTCGCGGCAATTGTAAATCATTTTCCACTTGATTGGCTTTCTTGAACGGGTATTGTTTTAGTCTTGGTGACTATTGTTATTCAGTCGAAGGCTTAAAACAATAGCTCACTCGCTCGAAACGCGCCATTTTCAAACGCATCTCCAACCAGCAGTTTTCAAACTCAAAACAATAGTGGTTATAGTTCGTAAATTGTCAAAATTAAAACGGATTATGTTAAAGTAAAGTGGTATCTTGCATTTGCCGTGCGTAGGTTTCTTCGAAACAGTGTAAAATGTTCTTAAAATCACTTTCAAAAATGGTCTCCATTCTAAAATATCATTTTTTTGCTGTATTTTCAAGTTCAAAACAATAGTCCTTCCACTTGCTTAATGCTCTTCATTTTAGGCTTAAATTGTAGATACATCATTCTTCTTCAAAAAGCCATGCGTAGGTTTTAAGATTTTGACTTCTATAAAGCGCCGAAGCAAGTTTTATCAACGCTACTTGACCAATTTGAGTCCTTTCTTCCCTTATTGCGAGCGCTCTCGCATTCAAATTTGCCGCTGCGCGGATTATAAATAATTAATGATGTCCACGCATTCTGCCCTATGAATAATAATAATAATAATAATAATAATAATAATAATACAAAGACGTTTATTGATTTTTTTATATCAGGATGCCAGCTGCTTTTCGTTTTAATTCCTAATTTTTTTATCGATGCATGTATTTTTTAATTGTGTGAAATAAAGTTATTGTTTATATTATTAAAATAATAATAATAAAAATAATGATAATAATAATAATAATAATAATAATAATAATAATAATAATAATAATAATAATAATAATAATAATAATAATAATAATAATAATGGGTACTTTAGGCAGCACGATGTTGTTTTATAGTTTTGGCAAGACCTGACAATCCTGCCAGTATCGTCCTATTTGTTCTCTGTGTTTTTACGCGTTTGTTCCAACTTCAAGTAACTTCTACATTTTTTTATTTCTAGGATCAAACGTTCTTTTAGACGTGGCAGGAAACGTAAAATTGGCAGATTTTGGGTTGTCCAAAATTATTCAGGTACGAATAATGAAATGAAATCAATTGCATTCACTTACTGCATAGGCCTTACTCAAGGCTAATGTCTCCCAGTTAGGGCTGCGAAAAAGGTATCCTCTGCTAGCTAAGGCTGGTGGATTTCGCAAAGGCTACGGGTCAAATACGTTGGTAGGCGTCAGATGTTACAGTGTGAGGTTGCAGATTCGAATATGGAAGAGTTAAAATTGAATCTCTGTTAGGCTAGAAAATCTCTCAGTCTGACCAGTATTTATTCTCCGAGATTCCCACAGCACTTTGACTGATTGTTTTTTCGCTAGCTTTTAGAAACTAACCTTTGCCTTGTCCTATTTGTATCAGAAAATTGGCAGTAAAACCAATTTAATATCTCATTGCGGTACTCCGTACTGGATGGCGCCAGAGATATTCTGGGGAGAAGGATACGGTCGTAAAGCAGATATCTGGTAAGTTTACAAACTAAGCTTTTCCCTTGGTTTATCTTGCATAAATGGAAGAGGGAGGAGAACGAGTGGGGGATGAACGAAAAGTTTCATGTACGAGTCAGAATATTCTTTGGGCTGACCTCAAAACAAGAACGGAAAGGAGATGATTTGTGAGTTCTCGTGCGCATGCCTAGTTATGTAAATTTACTTTCATTCTCGACCCCAGAGCTTCGGTCGCTTACTTTTTGGCCGCGCAACTGTCAGTCATGCGTAAAAGAGAATTGCTCTGGATTCGAGAATGATCTACCTTTCGTAGCCATCCGAGCTCGTCCCGAACCCGCATAATAAGGTCACTTTTGCACTCTGGATGTTTTAATGTCACTAAAAGTTATTACAACTTAAAAGGTATAAGAGCCAGTATTGCATTGTATTCTGTATTTTTGTATTTTATTATTCAATTTCTAAAGTTCAAATACAAAAAGTAAAAAAAAAATTACAATGAAAAGAAATGGAAAAGGGCAAGATATAGAGAACTAATTTGATGCCCTTGAATTAAATATATTATTTTAGGATAAAATTAAAAGTAAACTTATCATATCAATAAAGGAAGAAGTAACACATTAAAGCTGCAATGTCACGGTATATTAAGTCTTTTTTCTGATTCCTTTCAAATTGAAGGAAACCTCAAAATAAAAGTCGTGTTATGTCGAAAAACAACAAAGAAGTAATAAAAACGCGAAAATAACCAATGGTTTTGACTGATAAAAATTAAGACAAAACCATCTTGGTGAGTTTTAAAGCAAATTTTGCAGTGTTTTCACGAATTTCTTCACGCGTGCGTTACATGAGAAAATTCTGGGGCTTTAAAAATGGCGGCACGGCGATATACAACCGAGGAAGTCGCTGAAATTTTTTAATTGCAACACACAAAAAAGAAAGAGCTTATTTACCAATCAATTGATACAGTTACTTACATTATTTACAGAAAAAAAAAGTCTACTTACAAAAAGATTACTTACACTACTTACGGGACAGTTACTTACATTACTAAAATACAATTATAATTTGTTGAGTAGAAGAAGAAAACTAACACTACTTACATCTAGTCAAGAGAAAAAAAAAGAAGAAAAAGGGAAAAACGACACTAACAAGAAAAGAAAAGGGAAAAAATTACACACACACGAAAATGCGAAAAATACAAGAAGTGTCTAATTATAAGTTCCGTCAAAAATATACAATATTAACTCTACATTTCTTAATTACTGTTGAAAAACAAGGAGAAGCTCTTTCCATTTTTCGTTATTATTTTTTAGCTTTTTGTTTTGTTTAGCTATGGCAAGTTCTAAATCGTACGTTATTTTTATCCTGGCTTTCAATAATGAAAAAGATGGCTTTATATTGAGGTTTCGACATTGAAAAATTACTTGCTTGCCTAAGATGATGATATGATTTAGTAAAGGAAGATCTTTTCTAAAAAACCCAAATGTTATAATTATATTAAAAGCATTTAAATTATTAACGTCAGTAAGGTAGTTTTGAAGCCATTAAAACTACCGAAATCCAAAAGCCAGATGTAAATTCACAGTGAATGAATAAATGCTCAAGGGATTCCTCAAATTTACTACAAAACGTGCACGAGAAGGAAGAAACTAGACCCATTTTATAAAGGGCTTTATTAGTGAACACAATTCTGTGTAATAACTTATACTGGGATTCTCTAGTTTTGGAATAGACTGTTACGCTCCTACGAAGGGTATAAATATCTTGCCATGGCAAATCAGTTGTTGGAAACAATTCTTCGTATTTACGTTTTGATGTCGGAACAGCCTCTATCTTCTTCACAAGATCCCAATATAGCACCCTCGAAGTGGTCGGGAAAACAACGTCTTTAGAATCGTGCGTGTCGGCGCGAATTATTTGTAATTGTTGTTTTAAAATAGCTTTCCATTCCAACGGGATAGTGTCAAAAATACTCATAAGTGTTCAGCTATTGCTATGTTTTTGTTCTGTAATGCGTCCCAAGTCTTAAGTTTACCTGTGTCATTTAACAAGTCACGTAATTTGATTATACCTTTCTTGACTATTTTATTTCTAAACAGCGGTTTTCCGTCAATACAAATAAACTTGTTGTTCCAAATGAATTCTGTCATCTAACACGTTTGCAGGAGTGGAAATGAGCTTTTCCTTGTAATTTGCCCACTCATTCAGACATTCTCTATAGAATTTTGGAAATGACTTTGGAAGATATTTCACATCGTAATTGCAATTCAGCAAGAAGGAGCCTCCAAAATCGAAAAGGTATTTATCTAGGAACACCTTCCAGGTGCTGTTATAGTTCTCCGAATATTTTTTTATATCTCTGTATGGGGCATTCGCAATCCCCCATTTTTAGTGCAGAATGCACTATTGTGATGGTTTGTTGGGGCTGTCGTCCGCTAACCCGCTAGTGCGCTAACGTGTAAACTTTAATAGTCAATTAATTAATTAATTAATATCAATTAATTAATTATTCCTGTGGAGGGGGTTGGGGTGGGAGCACCTGACCATACCCCCCAAGTAAAACGTGGAGCACATCTACGTTACTTTTATATGAGGATCTCAAAGGCATATATTTGTTTCAGTAAAACCTTTGCTCTCCTTGTGGTACTACTCAACGTAATTTACACCAAACGCATGCGCAGATTAGTCTACGTTGTTTTCTGGAACTATCATGAACATCGCTTGTATTGCGTGTTTGCGGTAGGCTTCCTGCAGACTTCTTGGCGCCAAGTAAAAACCGCAAATTAATTAAATTAGATTTTGAGACTTTCAAAGCGCTTTCGTTATTAGGTATGCAAAAACTTGCACCGGGATTTTCGGCGTGAACACCTGATAACCAGGAAACAAATATCCTAGCTGTACTGCGTTTTAAAAAACCTGTCGAAAAATATGTTTTTTGATTAGATTTGTTTCTTTAGTTTTTGAGTATCGTCTTTCGTGCAGTCTAAACCGTAACTTAATTAAATTAAACAAATGTCATCGATGCCGCCGTAAAACAAACAAAAAACAAAAGTTTCATGTTATCGCATTTTCAAGGAAGACAAAAGTATTTTGTTACAAACGAACAAAAGTGTCGTGTTACATTTGCAAAGATTAGCGTAAGGAACACCTGGGAAAGAATACAAGTAGCCTGTGAACAGTTTTTCCGAAAGTAAAATAAAGCAAATAAACACGATCATATATAAAACATCATACTTTCAATTGTTCCATATTGCATTCTGCACTTACCAAATCATCGAGATTTTTAAAGTCACTGATCAGAGTTTTGCACTTTATTTTATCTCTTCCAGATTTCCATACAAACTTAAAAAGAACGGAGTTTATCTCTTTGATAATTTCTTTTGTAAGGGGAATTTGAGAGGCTCGGAACATAAACTTTGGAATTGCGAAAGTCTTGACGATTTGAATTCTTCCAAGTAAAGTAAAATTTCTCCATTGCCATGTAGTCAAATATTTTTTTATGGAATTAATAATTTTTTCAAAATTTCTTTGTGATGACGATGGAAGTGAGCTAAGTGACTTCAAAGGTACGATGAGGATGAAATGGATGAATTTTCTGATGAGAGCGACGAGACAACCTCAGAAATCTAAGAATCTGAAGGTTCAATGTTTTGTTTGATGATGCAATGCAATTTAATCATGTTATCAACAATTATAGTTGTAATTCTAGTAATTGTAGCTAACATAACCTTCTTACAGATATCTCACTAGTTTATTATGCTGTATAAAGGAAACTTCTCCGATGATTGCGTAATCGAAAGACAGTGACAAAGAAAGAGTGATAAGAACTTTTATTATTGAATGGAATTTCGGTGAACTTTTTAAATTTTGTTCTTTAGAACATTTCAATCCACATACTTTATGCTGTTTTTATCAACTGTTCATGTTAAAAGATGGTTCAAAATGATATTATAGACATTTTATTAGCTTGGTTATCTGATAATTTTTAATTTTTGTCATAATTACATCCATTAGTCAGTAATTTATGCATATATTATGACATCTGTCAATCAAAATAAAGTGCATTGTCTTGTCAACTTTGTCTGAAAGTATGAAGTTCTGCACATGAATAGCTTTCTAGTTGGAATGTTACATTTAGATGAAGGAAGGTCATTCCAATAATAGCACCCAAAAACAGTGGGGCAAAATTGCCTTACATTTATTCTGAAGGAACCTGAATTTAAGTGTTGTATGCATGCACTCCGAGTAGCGTAATTATGTTGCTCAAATACTAGGGATGATGAAATTTGACAACTTTTAATCAATTAAATTATCATATAATAGTTGGAAGGTATATAATTTAAGAATGTCAGGTAGCCTTTAAGACCAAGGTTTGCATAATGGGGAGTTATATGATCACGAAGTTATCATATTAGTGGGTTGAACCTGCTTGAGTAGACCCCAGTAATTTTATTGTGGTCTGTGGTACTTGAAATGAAGCTTCTCCAGGTTATGGCAAAGCCACATTTTAGCGTTAAAATGTGTGATATTTTCTTTAAAGGAGTGTCGGCTGCACAGTTGTAGAAATGCTTACGGGAAATCCTCCTTTGGGTGATCTCGAACCAGCGGCGGCCATATTCAGGATTGGGTCGAAACCCACCGTGCCCAATCTGCCGGAGAATGTGTCACAAGCTGCAAGGGATTTTATACAGGCTGCCTTGACGTGGTTGGTATATGTGCTATTAATAAAAGGAATAAAATTGTAGGTTATGTACGTGAGGAATATATTTAAAAAAAGGTTGTTTGAAAGCATACATTTGTGTCACTGAAATGGTTGTGGCAGTGGGGAATCGATGAGATGCATAATTATACAGAAGCAGAGGCAGTATTAGTATATTGAAAAGGGGATGACAGTTGTGCTTAACTTCATAGTATTGTTTTTGTAGGGAACCCGGCAAACGACCATGGTCCCATGAGTTGCTATCCTACAAGTTCGTTCAACACAGGTAGAACCACAGAATCTAAAGATAACTATTTTAACACTTTTGTTCAATCGTCTATCAAAATACATGAGAAAAAATTTATATCTATGGCCATTTAGCACAAAAGAAAGAAGGCCAAATACTGGAATATCCGTTACATGTATGATGCATTTCTTCTCAAAACCACTAATTTAAAATCTTCACCAAACCTAATGATATCTTCATAAAAAAAAAAAAAATTCAAAAAGCATAAGATTCAGAGAATTTTGCCACCACCCCAGTGCTTTAACAATACTTTTTGTACGTTTTAACATGTGGAAGGGTGAGCTTGCTTAAACATTTTACCAAAAAAAGAAGGCAATTCCATTAATTATGCTCTAACAAAATCTTTTTTAGCCAACTAGGGTACATGTGAAATCTTAGAATGTTTTAAATTTAAAATGCATTTTTCTAAGAGCCTGCTATTCACTGTGTCTGTACACCTATTGTAAAATGTAATTCATCATCGAAGTTGAAATAATTATCTCGAAACTTTTGCAATTCATAAGTTAGCCTCATTTCAGATTCCTCAGTATTAGACTTAATTCCTAACTTACATTTTTTTTGTAGGTTCGCCGACCCATGGCTTGGTCAGAAATGAAGATGTTTCGCACCATGACTGGCCTGAACAATACAATGTTTAAAGAACTGTTGTAAAACGAAACTCGGATCATCAGGCCAAGGAAGGAATAATCTGAACTTTTGACTTTGCAGTTACAAGAGATCTAAATCACACCGCACTCGTGCATGTTGCTCATTATTAAGGAATAAGATAATGGAGACCCTTAAAGGCACAATATTACAACCCCTCCTCCTACTCCCCCGCCCCCCCCCCCCTCCCTTTTTTTCAAAAAATAGTTGACCAGTTACTCATTGTTACGATCCCACTCTTGACGATTTTGGTTTACAGAAACACTACAACTGCAGCACCTCACCCAAGCTCCCATTCAGTGCCCCAGTCCCTTGCTGGGAGAGGGGAGGGTTCGGCTATGTAAGGACCATTGCAGTTCAAGATTATGATACTTATGTCTAATACTGCATTAACATGACTCTAGATTGTAAACATCTGGTTTTAAAATTTCGCACTGCCACCCCTCGTTCCCTTTTCTAGGGTCCTCAATAGCCTCAATTTCTTTTCATAGCCTCTTAAGCATCCCCCAACCCTACTTTGCCTCCTCTTTTCCTAAAAGGTCAGATAAACGTCTAAACATTCCTTTTGAGTCGAGAAGTCATCTTCCATCTCTTACCACCGCCACCACCGCGAAAAAATGTTGAAATATTGTCCCGCTGTTGGATAAATAGAAATAGACATTGTATTGGAGGTGAAGAGTGGAAGAACGACCATAAATCGACGAACAGTGGACTGTCCATCGACTCCTGTCGCGAATTTTAGACGTTAAGCTGAGTGACATTTCAAGACAAAAGAAAACTATTTTTTTGAGGTAGCCTTACGTTTTTGCTCACACAACGCGACGCAAGAATATTCCCCAAAGGGGAGGAGTTTAGCGACACCCGTTTACCTATACATTTGCCCCGCCTCCGCCTCCCCTCAAATCTTAGCACACTTCTCTTCGTCCAATCCTGGAGGTACTCATAATAGTGTGAATTCCACTAAAATCATTAGATTTTTCGCTCTCAATTTCTATGAGGTGATACATACATACATATTTTTTTTGTTGAGGCAGGTCTGGTAAGGTAACCATAAGGCTGGTGTGGACCTGCCATTAAATAATAGACTAACTAAACTTATTACTATAGAGCAGTGTTCAATTGAGTGTCGTAAAACCAAAACCAAAGTAATTACTCTGGCCAATCACAAAGGACACAGACAATCCAGTGAACCAATCAAAACTCGAAGCAAATGCATGTATCCGGCACGAAGCGCGGGAAAACGTGCTCGAACGAGTCACGATTGGTTTTGGTTTTAGTCCTGATTGGCTGAGGAAGTGGCGCGAGATTTTTAAACCAATCACTAAGCGTAGTAATGCAAACCCAAAGCAAACGCAATTTACTTTTGACACTCAAGTGAAAACCGCTCTAAATGCAAAAGAAATCTAAAAAAGAGAACAAAAATATATAAAGTCAGAGTCCTTAGAATAAATTAAGCAAGCCTCTTTTTCAAATTGGATTTGGTCTATAGTTCTGGAGGCACGTTTGAGACTAGCTTTAAAAAGCTGCAAGGAGGCAGCGCTTCTGATGTATTTGGGCATAGAATTGCTTTTTGATCCCATACATTCACTGTAATTTGTAACGATTGACCTCCGCTTGAGTCAACTGATCGTAAGAAATACTCCATAAAATACTGAATTTCGCATTTTTGCATCCCAAACTTTGATCTACTGTAAGCTAGATAAATAAAGGTCGCTTACCTTTGATCTTTTTTGTGATATTTTGTGTTTTTTTTTTTTTTTTATGGGGTTTTGATTTTTTTTTTTCTTACTTTAGCTGGGGGCGGTGACGACTATCGAGGAATTAACGGCCTCAAAACTCCATAAAAACACAAGTGAACTTTTGTAAGTGAACTTTATTTATCTAGCTTACAGTGGATCAAAGTTTGGGATGAAAAGATGCGAAATTCAGTATTTTATGGAGCATTTCTTACGATCAGTTAACTCAAGCGGAGATCAGCCGTTTCAAATTACAGTGAATGTATGGGATCAAATAGCGCACACCGTGACGCTTACGTTACGCGGCCTCAAACACAGAGACTTTATCTGCCTGTGATATGAGTTTATCAGGTGATGATTAATTCGGCCTGCGGACTCATCATAGACATTTTGAGTTCATAATCTATTAAATTACTAAATAATTGAAACGCTTTACGGCTCGTTATGCCCGTATTACGAAAACAAAAACATTTTAAGACTAGTAATACGTGACTCGCAGGGTCTCGCGAAGCTCTGGGTTTGGGAGGGGGGGGGGGGGGTGTTGTAAATAATGAGGTTTTAACCTGTGATTTGTTATTATTGCCTAGTAACGGGCATGCCCGCGACACCCTCGTTCCCAGGGTGTACTCCGCTTTGAAGATGGCGGCTCTTTCTGGTTCGTAAAGAGGTATAAAGCGTTGGGAAGCGCAGGCTATTTTCAAAATCATCGACAAATTATTGGACAAATTATTGGATAGTCGCATTTTGGACATTTATTTAAGGGGATTAAAAAAAAGAAGAAGAACGAACGGCAGGAGGATTCGAACCCTCCGCCCGCGGGCTACTGATGGCCATGAAAGGTTTATAGCCTGAATTATTACAGGCGTCGAGGGAGTATTATGTGGAAATCAGTGTTATTTTAATCCGAAAAGAAAAACGATAAAAATAAAAGGCTCAGGATTCGAACCCACAAAAGAAAAAAAAAAAGAAAAAAAAAGAAACCCTAGCCGGATTCGAACCCCCGGCCTCAGACCCGAAGATCTGATTTCAAGTTCGACGCCTTACCATTAGGCCACCAGCGCGCGGCCGTGTGACGTCATTTCCGCCACACACCAAGCTCACAAATAAATAAATATATATATATATATGACCGTAAACTCCACACGAGATTTCATCCCGTCTGAGCCCTTTGAGGAACAAAATTATACACCCCGCTACGCTCGGCCTTCGGCCTCGCTTCGCAAAGAATAAGAATTACAATTTTTCGCAACAAACCAGATGTAGAAACAAAAGCACTAAACAGGTGGTCTATATAGCTAGATAATGAAC